>NW_028292583.1:12744156-12780994 GCF_029948245.1 Actinia tenebrosa
TATCATACACAAGGGAATGGCCACGTGTATAGTAAACATGTATATAATAACATACCGATGTTACTACCAGCTATAAGGTCATCATACACAAGGGAATGCCCACGTGTATAGTAAACATGTATAATAACATACTGATGTTTCTACCAGCTATAAGGTCATCATACACAAGGGAATGCCCACGTGTATAGTAAACATGTATATAATAACATACCGATGTTACTACCAGCTATAGGGTCATCATACACGAGGGAATGGCCACGTGTATAGTAAACATGTTAATAATAACATACCGATGTTTCTACCAGCTATAAGGTCATCATACACAAGGGAATGCCCACGTGTATAGTAAACATGTATATAATAACATACCGATGTTTCTACCAGCTATAAGGTCATCATACACAAGGGAATGCCCACGTGTATAGTAAACATGTATATAATAACATACCGATGTTTCTACCAGGGCCTGGTAAGGAGGAGAGTTTACCCTGGGGTGGATGGAACGACATAACGAACAATCTCGAAGACAATTCTAAAAATAAAATATCAAGAAAAATAAGAATTCAATCAACCAATTGAAGTCGTATTAAACACAATGATGATGATGATGATGATGCATGACGTTGTACGCTATAGGGGTGGCTGATAGTGATGATAGTGATGGTGATGATGATCATAAACGATGATGATGGTGATGATGATGTTGATGATGATGATGGTGATGATAAACGATGATGATGGTGATGGTTATGATGGTGATGATAAACGATGATGATGGTGATGATGATGCTGATGATGATGTTGATGATGTTGATGGTGATGATAAACGATCGATGGTGGTGGTGGGGATGATGATACCGGATGATGATGATATATGATGGTGATACATGACGATGAGGATGGTGATGGTGATGATGGTGATGATAAACGATGATGATGGTGATGATGATGATGTTGATGGTGATGATAAACGATCGATGATGGTGGTGGGGATGATGATACCGGATGATGATGATATATGATGGTGATACATGACGATGAGGATGATACATGATGGTGATGGGGATGATGATGATGATACATGATGATGATGATACATGATTATATTGATGAAGCATGAAGGTCATAGTGATGTTGACAGTGATGATACAGGATGCTGCTACTCCTGAGGATAATGAAGATAATTATGTTGATGTTGTTGACGATACCACAAACTTCTCCTCTCACCTTTCTTGGCTGTTCAAACGCGCCATCTTCATCTTCACATTTAACCCTTACTTCATCTTCAAAATGAACTCGTCTCTGATCTTTCTTCGCTATAATTTCCTTATCTATTTGCACTTCTTGTATATCCTTACACTGTCTGAGCAAAGGACTCTCGGAAGCTTTTCGGGTAATATTCGCGGGATTTTCGGTAGACTTTCGGGTCACCTTCGGGGATCCTTGTACAATTTCGAATTCTGGAACAGGTTCCTTTCCAAGGTATTCTCCATAAACCTCTTTCCATTGGATTGGACCAGTAATCTTTGATTCACGTGGGCATGTACTTGTATATTCTTTTTGGCTGAAAAAAGAAAAAAAATTCATTGGCATAATATGGCCATGCATTGACTTAGATCTGCCCAGATGTTGTTACAGGGTAATTGATCTGCGAGTTAGCCCTGTCCTGATTTTGATCAGCCCAGAGGTTGTTTCAGGGTGAGATCTGTGAGTTAGTCATGCCCTGACTTAGATCAGCCCAGAGGTTGTTACAGGGTAATTGATCTGCGAGTTAGCCCTGTCCTGATTTTGATCAGCCCAGAGGTTGTTTCAGGGTTTCATATATGAGTTAGCCATGCCCTGACTTAGATGAGCCCAGAGGTTGTTTCAGGGTTTAATCTGTGAGTTAGCCATGCCCTGACTTAGATGAGCCCAGAGGTTGTTTCAGGGTTTGATCTATGCGTTAGCCTTGCCCTAACTTAGATGAGCCCAGAGGTAATTGTTTCAGGGTTTCATATATGAGTTAGCCATGCCCTGACTTAGATGAGCCCAGAGGTTGTTTCAGGGTTGATCTGTGAGTTAGCCATGCCCTGACGTAGATGAGCCCAGAGGTTGTTTCAGGGTTTGATCTATGCGTTAGCCTTGCCCTAACTTAGATGAGCCCAGAGGTTGTCCTAGGATGCTATGATGAGTTATAATAAAATAGTCGTACGTGTCCCGAATAGATAGAATACCTATAGCACAACTTACTTTGTAATCTGTTTGACTTGATTTATTTGTCTCTCTTTGTTGTTCTCCGTGTTGTTTACAGATGGTGAAGTAAGAACTGCTGTATTGACAGGCTTCACTTCGATTTGATTTTTATCTTTGCAAAAAGATATAGACACAATATTCAAATGAACATATGAACGGACGGATGGCATGGCATGGATGGATGGATGGATGGATGGATGGAGGGATGGATGGATGGATGGATGGATGGATGGATGGATGGATGGATGGATGGATGGATGGATGGAGGGATGGAGGGAGGGATGGAGGGAGGGAGGGAGGGAGGGAGGAAAGGATGGAGGATGGATGGATGATGGATTGAAGAATGCTTGTATGGGATGGATAGGATGGATGGATAAATCAATCGATTTATCCAAACAAATGGCGCGCAGTACAATAACATCTCATGAAAAGCTGCGAATTGCATACCAATACAACCGCTATCTGAATACAATTATTTCTGTACTGTGGATCGGTACAACTTCCGACATTGTCTTCTCAGTGATATCCCAATTTGCCTTGGACGTTCATCTATCAATGTTGCAAGTTATCTTTACGAATATGAAATGTTTTCTTTCCTTAATATTTAATGTTAATGGCTCCGGGGGCGTTTAGTTCTAACACGTTGCATACGTGTGGATTTGGTGACATCGTTTAGTTCTTTTTGGTGATTGTTTACAGTGCAAAGACGCCATGCGTTCCGCATACATTACCTATATCAAACGCGTACTGCTTCAAACTACAGTACTTTACGAAAACCCAAGTTAGTATTGTAAGAGAAGTAGAGTTCTCTAGTTTGATACAGGATTAGGGGCTATGACTAAATGAATTCCTGTAGAAATGATCAGAAACTAACCATATTTCAGCGGGGAAATGTTCTAATTCTATAAAATTTATAAAATATTTTCATAACAATAGTCCCCTTAACAGTTCCCTGCGCCATCTTAAAAGATAACCATCCCTTTGCTTCGAAGCGAGACGAATGGTGAGCTTGCAATGATATAGGGATATTTGAATAGTTGTTCACTTGAGGTTTTAAAAAGATGTATCTATCCGATTGCAAGCAAACCGTTTACAATTTTTTCTTTCATTTTCATTAGAGAGAATATTTATTTGAGACACCAAAAAAGAGGGAATCCTTAGTATATAAAAATATATCAATTTTCATAGAATTAAAACTTAATTGTGTGTTCAATTTAGAAGAACAACTTAATGTTTCGTAAGTGGAGAGAATATTCTATTGTTTCTAAAAGAACGTGGAAAAAAAACACTAAAAATAGACCAAAAGAGTGCCATTAAAGGAACAAATAACACTACAAAAGGTGTAAAAAAACAGGGCTTAAATGACTTTTGCAGAGTGTTTTAACGAGGAACATTTTTAAAAGCATTATTAAGTTAGAGATTTTAAAATCAATAGCCACTTATCTCGATGGACATCGTTTTGGCTCTCTCAGCCTTAAAAAGATAGTTTTTTTCATTGTTTATCAAAACCGGATAAACGTACGTATTGATGGTTTTCAACCATTCCCAAGAGAATGAAATAACAAAAGACACGACGGTCATGTTGGAGGATATAATAAAACATTATTTACTAAAGGAAATGAAAACTTCAATACCTCCATCTAATATAATACTTTATAGAAATAACACTCAATGCTGTCTATGCCATGAAAAAATTAGGTTGGAAAAATAAATAAAATTTCCGGTCATAAATTTTGAAGTTCTTGTATATAAATGAAACATTGTATTAATTATAGTTTGTTCCAGTTGTTGCAAAGAAATATTAGGTCGATTTATTATTTTTCTGGCCGGCAATTAATTTTGAAGATCTCGCATATGGTTTATGTAACCAAACGACTCAGGTTTTTTAAATTTTTAATAGTTTTTTTTTGGTTTATTTATGAATGATCAAAATTAGAGATTGGTTGTATAACTCATGAAGTTATGGTCGATATGTAAGCATAATGGTCGTGGCGATACGATTTTTAAGATATAACGAATAATTTTACATTTTGCTGAGCATACGTATTATTCACTGCTCTAGCAAGTGTACGGATATTCCTTTCTAGTCTCGAAAATAAACTAAATTGCGACTTGAAATAACCAATATTCCTCTCCCAAAATGTGTGCTTAATCCGTATTTCTACGACAAGTACAAGACGAATGACTATGCCATTATTCTGGGAGACTGTGGACTTACCTTCGTTGAAGACCAACGATTGAAATTTATAAACTTTATGGTTGACCTTTGTCCATCTCACAGAACACGTATCACTAACAGCTTGGATCATGGTGACCAATGATTCTAGAAAATGACTTTATCGACTGGTACAGAAGATTTCTTGCTGAAAATAAAGGCTTATTATGTCTGTTAGTTCGGTACTAACTTATTATAATCGTCAGCAAAGTGAATAGTGTTAAAATACCGGAAAATATTTGCTTTTAGAGTCACGCCGACAAACAATAGTGTTAGGTTTTTACGTCATCGTCGAAGAGGATTTTTTTGTCAATTTCCTTTTTTTTTAAAGAAAGAATCTAACCTATGCTTTTACTGCCCATAAAACTATCAAATTTCAGAACCTTAAATTTGAAATTCAAAAGATATAATGTTAGGGTTGACCTAGCAAAGCAAAAGGCTAGAATTCCCAAAAACCGCGCGATTGAGAGCTATAGTTGATGGATAATACCTGATTGAACGGATAGCCTAAAACAAGAGTATATATGATCTTCAGCTCAAGATGGAGTGCTTTCAGATTAAAAGAATTTTCTAGACTCTGATGCTGTTAGTAGATATAAAGAGAGATATTGATAGCTATTGGTGCTGGTGAATTACAGGAGAGCGAAAAAAAAAATAAATAAAAAAGGCAGATTGGACAAAATGCTGACGAAACTACACAATTGATTGATTGATGAAGTCACATCATTTACTTCAACTAAAAATATTTTCCTGAGGCAATCTTCTGCCACAAACTGATTTTATCATTTCGCATTACCAAAAAAAAACACAACAGAATAATCAAAAAATCCTCAGTGTGGTATCGCGGTGCTTGTTGTTATCAGCTCGCTTTGCATGGTATATCAAAACTCAGCAAATGTACGAGTTTCCAGATACGAATTTGATTATAATTTGTAAATATATGTACATACATCATGTATATGACAGCGTTTTATGTCAGATTTTACAAAAAGGTTCTTTTTCATGCTCAAAGCGAAAAATAACAATTTAGCAAGTCAGAAAGATTGTGTTATTAATCATTAAAAAGTATACTTTTACTTAAGAACGATTAGTGATGATTTTCAAAGGTACATTTAATCAAAAGCAAATAGAGGCGTGGCTAGTTTGATAAGTTGTCACAAATAAAATCTATTTTAGTATTATTAGATATTCTTCCTTGGTTGCTCTGTTCAGTTGTGACGTCAAAAACTGCATTTGAAACTTACCTAGAACTAGAATTAAATCAAAACAAAGGCTAGATTCGTTCGCAGATTCACTCCTAAGATATAAAAACGAGCAGATGAAAACACGCGAAATGTCACGATTTTTCTGATAAAAAGCAATTTGAATCCAAAAGCTTCAAAGATGACACATTTCTAAACCTGAGTAAATAAATGGAACTTCACTGAATCGATGACAGACAGTATCTAAACGAGCCGGAAACACGCGGAGTTTAGTTTCCGTCACTCACTTCATCGTACGTAATGGAGGAACTAAGTCACTTCTGTGACGTCACGTAGTTTTCTTGCTCGTAACCCACACGGGAACACGGATATTACATTACTGTTTGACTGAGTGGGGAAAAGACCTTTCCTGCTACTTAGCAAGATTATCAGCTGAGACCGGAGTCAATTCATTGAACTTCAAAATTTCGCGGCATATCACACGTTGAAAATTTACTTTAAAATTTCAACAACAAAAAAAAATGTTCATTTAACGTTGTTCTCTTCGATAGATTTATAAGTGATTAGCGTTGAATTTTAGTATTAAAATTTAGTCATGAATGCGGATCTTTTTGAGTTATACTCTGATAGCGCCGTCGTTCGTTACATTTTCTACTTGACCAAACCTTAGAATGAAGAAAAAAATACTGTTTCTTAATATATAGAATCAATCAGTTTTGGAAAGTGAGTGTCGACTCTCCTCTTTTAAGGAAGGAAGGAAGCAAAGAAGGAAGGAAGGAAGGAAGGAAGGCTAAATTAAGAATACTATGGGAATCAACATCATATCAACAAAACTCCCCCCCCCCCCCCCCCCCCCCCCCCCCCCCCCCCGCCCCCCTCCCGATAAATCCCTCACTGTATCCGGCCACTGAATACCGACGGAAAAAGGCACTTGTCGTTCTACGTCATATATTTAATATAATTAATTTCTATTAACTATAAAGCATAATACTTTTATCTTACCTCATTTACGACTGTTATGTCTTACCGCATTCCCTCCCAAAAGACTAACAGTAAAATACTCTGAAAGACTCCTACTGGAAAAGCTATCGTATAGAATGAAGTCACTAAACACGTGCAATAGATATTAGACTAATACACATTAGTAGACCGCCCTAATTCCATTGTTTTCATTTGTGTCTATATGACTAGAGTGAAGTCACTAAACCCATGCAATAGATATTACTAGACTTATACACTTTAGTAGACCCTAATTCCATTGTTTTCTTTTGTGTCTATTTGACTATTACACGTTGACTAGTATTTTTTATGATCATGGGTTAAATGCCTTAACTCTACTAGTAGATAATGGTAATGTCTATTACTACTGTAACCTTTTACAGCAGCCAGTAATGATTATTATTATCAGCACCACTGTGCCATACCTTAGTAAAGTATAAAGGCTGTCTACAATATAATAGTGAATAATGGTAATATCTATTACTACTGTAACCTTTTACATCAGCCAGTAATGATTATTATTAGCACGCACCACTGTGCCATACCTTAGTAAAGTATAAAGGCTGTCTACAATATACTAGTGGATAATGGTAATATCTATTACTACTGTAAGTAATGATTATTATTATTATTAGCACCACTGTGCCATACCCTAGTAAAGTATAAAGGCTCTCTACAATATACTAGTGGATAATGGTAATGTCTATTACTACTGTAACCTTTTACATCAGCCAGTAATGTCTATTATTAGCACCACTGTGCCATACCTTAGTAAAGTATAAAGGCTCTCTACAATATACTAGTGAATAATGGTAATATCTATTACTATTGTAACCTTTCATTACATCAGCCAGTAATGTCTATTATTAGCACCACTGTGCCATACCTTAGTAAAGTATAAGGGCTCTCTACAATATACTAGTGAATAATGGTAATATCTATTACTACTGTAACCTTTTACATCAGCCAGTAATGTCTATTATTAGCACCACTGTGCCATACCTTAGTAAAGTATAAAGGCTGTCTACAATATACTAGTGGATATTGGTAATATCTATTACTACTGTAACCTTTCATTACATCAGCCAGTAATGTCTATTATTAGCATGCACCACTGTGCCATACCTTAGTAAAGTATAAAGGCTGTCTACAATATAATAGTGGATAATGGTAATATCTATTACTACTGTAACCTTTTACATCAGCCAGCAATGTCTATTATTAGCACCACTGTGCCATACCTTAGTAAAGTATAAAGGCTGTCTACAATATAATAGTGGATAATGGTAATATCTATTACTACTGTAACCTTTTACATCAGCCAGTAATGTCTATTATTAGCACCACTGTGCCATACCTTAGTAAAGTATAAAGGCTGTCTACAATATACTAGTGAATAATGGTAATATCTATTACTACTGTAACCTTTCATTACATCAGCCAGTAATGTCTATTATTAGCATGCACCACTGTGCCATACATTCGTAAAGTATAAAGGCTCTCTACAATATACTAGTGGATACTGGTAATATCTATTACTACTGTAACCTTTTACATCAGCCAGTAATGATTATTATTAGCACCACTGTGCCATACCTTAGTAAAGTATAAAGGCTGTCTACAATATACTAGTGGATAATGGTAATATCTATTACTACTGTAACCTTTTACATCAGCCAGTAATGATTATTATTAGCACCACTGTGCCATACCTTAGTAAAGTATAAAGGCTCTCTACAATATACTAGTGAATATTGGTAATATCTATTACTACTGTAACCTTTTACATCGATCAGCCAGTAATGTCTATTATTAGCACCACTGTGCCATACCTTAGTAAAGTATAAAGGCAGTCTACAATATAATAGTGGATAATGGTAATATCTATTACTACTGTAACCTTTTACATCAGCCAGTAATGTCTATTATTAGCACCACTGTGCCATACCTTAGTAAAGTATAAAGGCTCTCTACAATATAATAGTTGATATTAAAAATTATAACCTGTTGATGATGATGGTGATGATAATGACGTTGGTGGTGGTAAAGGGTGGTGATAATGATGGTGATGGTGATGATGTAATTGATGTTGGTGATGGTAATGTTGATGATGATGATGTTGATGATGGTTATGATAAAGATGTTGATGATGGTGATGATTATGACGATAGTGGTGATAAAGGGTGGTGATGATGATTGTGATGATGATGATGGTGATGGTATTAATGATGATGATAATAATGATGAATTCCTGTACAATCTTTAAATAACTACAATTGTTCTATACTGTAATTTTCTATAAAAAAGGTATAACAAAACTAATTGTAAACCACAGAATAATTAGCAAACATTAATTAACTAATTAATTAATTCACTTTCATTGGTAGTGAAAACCAGTCTTATCTTTTGATTATTGACATTATGTGCAATCTGTCCTCTAGGTTGTATCAGTACCATCCAACTTGTGGCAGTGTACTACCATATCATCAGTCTTATCTTATGATTATTGACATTATGTGCAATCTGTCCTCTAGGTTGTATCAGTACCATCCAACTTGTGGCAGTGTACTAACATATCATCAGTCTTATCTTTTGATTATTGTCATTATGTGCAATCTGTCCTCTAGGTTGTATCAGTACCATCCAACTTGTAGCAGTGTACTAACATATCACCAGTCTTATCTTTTGATTATTGACATTATGTGCAATCTGTCCTCTAGGTTGTATCAGTACCATCCAACTTGTGGCAGTGTACTAACATATCATCAGTCTTATCTTATGATTATTAACATTATGTGCAATCTCTCCTCTAGGTTGTATCAGTACCATCCAACTTGTGGCAGTGTACTAACATATCATCAGTCTTATCTTATGATTATTGACATTATGTGCAATCTGTCCTCTAGGTTGTATCAGTACCATCCAACTTGTAGCAGTGTACTACCATATCATCAGTCTTATCTTATGATTATTGACATTATGTGCAATCTGTCCTCTAGGTTGTATCAGTACCATCCAACTTGTGGCAGTGTACTACTATATCATCAGTCTTATCTTATGATTATTGACATTATGTGCAATCTGTCCTCTAGGTTGTATCAGTACCATCCAACTTGTGGCAGTGTACTACTATATCATCAGTCTTATCTTATGATTATTGACATTATGTGCAATCTGTCCTCTAGGTTGTATCAGTACCATCCAACTTGTGGCAGTGTACTAACATATCATCAGTCTTATCTTATGATTATTGACATTATGTGCAATCTGTCCTCTAGGTTGTATCAGTACCATCCAACTTGTAGCAGTGTACTACTATATCATCAGTCTTATCTTATGATTATTGACATTATGTGCAATCTGTCCTCTAGGTTGTATCAGTACCATCCAACTTGTGGCAGTGTACTAACATATCATCAGTCTTATCTTTTGATTATTGACATTATGTGCAATCTGTCCTCTAGGTTGTATCAGTACCATCCAACTTGTAGCAGTGTACTAACATATCATCAGGCTTATCTTTTGATCATTGACATTATGTGCAATCTGTCCTCTAGGTTGTATCAGTACCATCCAACTTGTGGCAGTGTACTACCATATCATCAGTCTTATCTTATGATTATTGACATTATGTGCAATCTGTCCTCTAGGTTGTATCAGTACCATCCAACTTGTAGCAGTGTACTAACATATCATCAGTCTTATCTTTTGATTATTGACATTATGTGCAATCTGTCCTCTAGGTTGTATCAGTACCATCCAACTTGTAGCAGTGTACTACCATATCATCAGTCTTATCTTATGATTATTGACATTATGTGCAATCTGTCCTCTAGGTTGTATCAGTACCATCCAACTTGTAGCAGTGTACTAACATATCATCAGTCTTATCTTATGATTATTGACATTATGTGCAATCTCTCCTCTAGGTTGTATCAGTACCATCCAACTTGTAGCAGTGTACTACCATATCATCAGGTGACAGCGTTAACAGCAATCCCCTGTGTGATGATTTATAATCGCTGCTGTTTGTTCCACACAACCTAAGATAATTTACAAGAACAACTTAGTCACTCATTCTTAGTTAACGGGACCAAGTCGACTTAAAATAGATTGAAAAATGAAGTATGCTGGAACGACTCGAAAATAGCCTTATATTAATGTATACTATCTAAAAATGCATTTTTCAAAATTGTTCATCTATATCTACAAAAGAAAAAAAGTTGCATCTGTTTTCATACAACCTTCTTGTCTCTTAGGAGAAGGAAAGTTTTCTAACCCCTGGTTTTAAATATACAAGTCCAAGGTAGTGTTTTCGTTAATTTTGGTTTCATTTTATTGTTTTATTTGTAACTCTATGATGTCAGTAACAGAAAACAATATACAACAGCTTGAACTCCTCTTAAAAATGGAAAAAAATCACAAATGCTGTTGAAAATTTCTTGTACGATTTACAGATAATTGAATGTCCTTCCATATTTTTTCCCTAATCTCAACTTCCAGAGGAGTTAAGATTCAATCTCGATGCGTAATTTTGTCTAAAACGTCAATAATTCAAATAAAAGTAGGATGGTTTTGATCAGACGCTATAATAAAGTAGAGGCTTGAATTGTATCTTGGTAACGTAAATGACCCCTGACGTAACGTAAACGACATATGCTCGTATGCACACATATGGATTTCAAACTGCGTTCATTATGAAAAAACGCACGACTCTAGAAGATTATAAGATGTAATAAACAGCTGTTTGACTATTAAACTAACTTACATGTTTCCTATTTTAAGTAACGTAAATGACCATATGATCAATAGCAAAACGCAACAGGTTTACTTGAGAAGAACACTTGATTATGTTAACATGAATTACTTTTGTAATGACTTCTATGATTTATATTCCCCCTAAAAACGATATTTGTTATTAAATTGTAACAAACGACCTCATATAATATAAACGTTTTAAGGAAGACGGAAGCGTGTCTCGATGAGTTCAAGTGTTGCAGAGGACAGACGGTAGGACTTGCGAGTCTTGCCGATCTGTGTGGGTTGCTCTATAACACATATTATAGAAGCTCTTGGGACCCACAGTACATCTTCTCGGGTTGGCCATCGAAAACTTAATGCTTGGGGGTTCTTTCCACTCCTTGTCATGAAGGTTAACAACAGCTCGCCGTCATTTGCATCCACTTCCTGCACTTTGCCAATGTACCATTCTCCGTCATATGAGGCTGCAACAAAATCATCGATCTTCACCACAAGCTCGTTGTGAACACTTGACGTGCTAGGCTGTCGTAGAATGGCTGCTTTCCAAGAACACTGGCTGTCTTGAGGATTCGCTAAACAGCTATCGCAGTAGCAAGAAGTGGTTCTGGTGATAACTTTGTGAGGTGCCACAGCTGCAACTGCATGAAGAGTCATTGTACCCGGGACCGGCTGCGCATCACTGTACCTTTCCAGCTTTGCACTGGCTTCTTCAAAATCAGCTTTGGAGTAGAACATATATTTAACACTTGTGGTGCTCTCTGCTTGAGTAGCCCAAGCAAAGAAGCCTTGGGCATCTTCGATGGCCACTTTTCCAGATCTTACTGCTTCATCAGCCATCCTCTTGGCTGCTCCACCCACACCATCACACGGACCTTTTCCATGCCCAGCCTCGAAATAATTCCATCTTGCTGGAACCCCAAACTCTTCAGTATGGTAAATGGAAATGGAAGCCACCAAACTAAGATATAATTATTTTGATATCTTAACAGAGGGGCCAACCATATGCCTTATTTTCACTCCCATACACAAAAGTTCATTTACGTTACCGGACAATTCGTTTACGTTACCACACGAAAGACACGTGCTAGAACACCCTGTGAACATGGATCACTATGAAATAGGCAATGCATATACAGCCAGACTCCTCCTGGACATTTCACTGTCACTAAATAACATATATATCTAGCTTCTTACCTGAAATAAGCAGCCTGAACCGTAGAAAGTCGAAGTTTTGTAGATTGAGAGGACAAGCCTTATGTTGCAATCGCAAAGGGTGACGAAGAAAAGACTTCAAATGTGTTTAGTAACTCGTTAACAAATGATATGATACCCAAGCAAAATAATCCTTTCTAATTAGTTATGTCATCTTGCTTGTGTGTGGTCCATTAACCAACTTTAATATGATAAGCAAACTCTATGGTCATTTACGTTACGGTAACGTAATGTGACACTGGTAACTGTCAACCAACTTCCTCAAAAAGCTGTTATCACTTCAAAGTAATACTATCACGTTTGGATAACACAAGGTTTGTTTGCAGTGTAACGCCATTGATATCAGTTAATTCAGCTTTTGAGTGCCTTGTATATGACCTTGACCAGCGTAACGTAAATGACTTCCAGTAGAAAATAGGGGTAACCGAAGTGGCAATGGGCTGAAATATACTTAGATCGTTTCTTTCATTGAAAACATTCTTCATCCTATTGGATATATAACAGATAAAGGCGTTTAAAATACGGTTTAAGTTTGGGCAATCATTTTGACTTAATTTTTTTTAGACATTTTAACATTTGGTAACGTAAACGACCAAAATTCATGCGACTCCAATGTCAAGGGCCGGTGTGTTAAGAGACCAGGCTCCATCCTCAATCTTGATAGCTCAAACGATAACCTACATATGAACCTTCAATTGCATTAAAAACTAGAAGTAACAAAAAGCTAGGAATTGTTTTTTTTTTTAAGTTTAAATTTTAATTTTATCCCGTGCGACATTCATTTCCGTCCACTCTTACAATGTTCGAGGGTCAAGAAAATTGCCCCTCGCTGCGGAACGTGTGCAAAATCCGTTTTTAGGTGTGGCCGTAAGCCTAAAACTCTTCAAATAAATCGCAAACCACTAGAATTAAAAAATATACACGAAAAGATAGTGATCTATTAATGTGCGACATCAAATGGTCCCGTTAACTAAGAATGAGTGTTAGTAAGGACTAAAGTTGGAGAGTACAATTGTCTGCTTGCTTGTTATCAGTTTTTTGTTTTGTTTTGTTTGAAATTCACTTTGTATTTTAAAATTTGCTTCATTTTACAGTTTCGTTTCTTTTTGATTTCTTCTCTGTTTTTTATTTGTTGTTTTGTTTTGTTCCGTTTTGTTTATATATTTTTTTGCTTTCTAATTTTTATTTCATTTTTTCGTGTTTTATTTTTTTCATTCGTTAAGTCTTTTTCTTTGGTTTGTTTCATTTTTTTGGTTAGTCATATTTTCGTACTGTGATTGTTTTTTCCTAAGGTTAAGTTTGCCTTCTCCCTCCCAAAAAACTAACAGTAAAATTCTCTAAAAGACTCCTACTGGAAAAGCTATCGTATAGAGTGAAGTCACAAAGCCCGCGAAATTAGACGAATACACATTCGTAGACACTAATTCCATTGTTGTTTTGTTTTGTATCTATTTGACTATCACACGCTGACTAGCATTTTTCGGGTTAAATTAATGGCTTCACTCTAACTGCGTGATCAGTTGAAAACATCGTACGGACTATAATGACTAATCGGCTTCAATACCAGTTGTGTTCTTATATTTCAATCCATGTACGAGTAACGTTTTTAAAAGAAAATGTATTAACAACTTCAAATAATAATTGCATGCGTAAAAAAATCAATCAAAAAGATCAAAACTAATCAGTCTATAGGTTTGAAAATGATACATGTTAATAACTGGACAACTTGAAAGTCAGTTTTTATGCATATTTACTTTACCTTGTTACTTCTTGTTCATGGTGGATTTGATATCCTCTCTTGTCTGGTCCCAGCCATGAGTGGTTACAACCTTGTAGACTTCAATCACAAGAGCAGGAAAATATCCCAGAAACACGAAGTCGTCAAACAGCAACTGTTCAATTGTTACTACTGGCACAAACGTAAACGTTTTCTCTTGGTAGTGTTCGTATACATTTCGTATGAAACGTAGTAACTCCACTGCAGACGAGGTGCCGTATTTCTTTCTCCCTTTTCCTGCTATCATGCTAGTGTAAATATTGGGCATGTGCAGATACCCAGAACCATTCCACCTTTCATGCCTACTTATGGTACAGAATCTCAGATCTAGATCTGTCTCGACTAGGGTCAAAGGTAACTTCCTCTTTGAACGTGGACACTGGAATTCTGTCTGATTACCAACAGCTGCTAGGAAATCCTTCTTCTTTGCATTTGTCCAGAACAAAGGATGTTCTAGTGCATCTTCTGCACTTGGCCGATTCCCTTCATTGCTTTGAAGCATCCTCTTTAGCAGGTGAGTGGCTTCAGGAGAAATAGCGTTATCCCATCCTTCCATTCTGTCATTCAAGATGTTGGCTTCTGTTTCCATAGCAACTTGCAGTTCACTTTTATTTGCACAATTAGTGGGATTAAATGGGTGTTTTTGACCCGAAAGGATGTAGTGAAGGATCAGTCCACACGAAAACATGTCTGATGCTGGATTAAAACATTTTTTGTCGACTTTGTTCGTCTTGGACTTAAATACTTCGGGAGCAATCCAACATCTAGTACCAGCATTCGTACCATACACTGTGGTAGACACACTATCAATAGTACGGCTTAAACCAAAGTCTGCAATTTTTAAACACACATGTTTTGGATGACGTTTATAAAGAATATTTTGAGGCTTGAGGTCGCGATGAAGGACCTTTTTTTCATGTAAAAACTTTAACCCCATAACTACATCTCTACAGAGAAGAGTGGATTGGGTGGCAACAGTTATGGATCCATTAAGATACTCCTGCAGATTTCCCTCCATCAGTTCCAAAGCTATGTATGAAAACTCTTTATCTTCAAAGAAGGATAAATAACGAACAACTTGTTCACAGTCAGCAAGAGCGGTGAGATGTGATATTTCTCGCTTGTCTTGTGGTTGCTGCATACGCGATTTTACGATGCGTTTTATAGCCACTTCTCTTCCATCCTTCTCATTGATTCCAGCAAAAATATCACCAAACGATCCCCTTCCTATGGGGTCTGTGTGGTACCAAATTTGATCCACCATTTTAAACTCTTGTCGCCTAGCAACTTTGGCCAGTATGCCGTTATATTTCTTAGAAACGGCGGACCAAGGAATACGAATTGGACTTTCATTGATTTCTATGGGTTTCGTCAGAAGATCTTCAAGATAGGGGCAACCTTCTGCAATGTCGAGGCAAGACGTCCCAGAAGACGAGTCATACAAAAGAAGCTGCTTCGCAATTTCACAGTGAACAGAATCATTAGTCACTTGTTCTTCCTTTGGCTCTTCTTTTTCTTCCTCACTCTTTGATGACCTATCTTTTCTTCTTTTCTTTGAGGGTGGTTGCCCATCACTATTGCTTGGCTCTTCTTTTTCTTCCTCACTCTTTGATGACCTATCTTTTCTTCTTTTATTTGAGGGTGGTTGCCCATCACCATTGCTTGGCTCGTCTTTTTGATTTTGCTGAAAAGAATCTGGCTTCTCATTTTTAATGTTTTCACAGCAAAGACGAAGTGGTGAATCCAAAGAAAGATTACTTTTATTAGCTGATTCAAGGATGACTTCCACCAACTTGGTCTTCCAATGTGTATGACCAGATTTATCTTTACAAATGACGTTTAAAAACGAAAGCTTGACTTCATTCGTAGCGTAGTTTTCCTTGCAAGTAACTTCAAGCAACGTTCGAGCAAGAATAAAAGCTCCTGTTCGAATGAGAACACTCAAAACAGACTCGTCCTGCTTGTCAGCTGTCCATGGATCAAGTCCTCTTTCGAGAGCACTTCTCCAAAAGGCTTCTGGGTCTTCTGTAACATCAGGATAAAAATAATCCGATTTTAAACGAAAGTTTTCCAGCTTAGCTGCAACAAGGAGAGGTGAACACCCTGATGAATCCACATGCTTTGGGTTTGCTCCAGCACCTAACAACAACTTCACAGCGGTCCATGTTTTGCACAGATGCAAGGGAGTTTCTTCGTTCGCATTTCGCGGGTTGAGTACTGCTCCACATTTCAAAAGATGGCGCAAACTTTTTTGTAAAATGTCCTCAAACGACGTCTTGTAGTCTTCAGTTTCACAGCTTGCGTAATCTTGAGGCGATTTTAATGCAATGGATGCCCAAAGGTGCAGTGGTGAGTTTAACTGATTATCAGTGTTGTTCACAGCTTCTTTTGTAGACGTTAGTACCTTCAAAACTTCGATGAATACCCTTGAAACATCCTTTATTGAGGCTTCATCATTTAGTTCGCGGAGACTCTGGTGGATAAGCAAGATTATCCGATGAAAAACCGACTCGCCGTTCTGTGATGTGTCGTTGATACTACATCCATTGCTCAACAAAAATTTACAGACTTCTTCCAATCCCCTAATCGACTGCCATTTGTTGTTTCTACAAACATCTTTCCAGATATCCGATGACAAACAAAACAATAAAGGCGACTGACGTTGGTGGTTTTTCACACTGAATATCGCCCCAAACTCCTTGAGCTTCTTGCATATACTCATGACGGTTACTTGTGTTACGCCCAAAAGTGGTAGAATGGTCACATAGTGAAGAGCTGTATTTCCATTTGAATCAGCAGCCATGGGATTGGCACCCAGTTTGTTGAGCAAGAAAAGAATAGACGGCACATCAATCATGTTTTGGCCTGCGTTTATCAATGACCTAATCTTGTCAATGGCCATTTTCCCATACTGACTTGAACATCGATCTCGAGCGAAAGTCAAAACATCTAAAACATTTGTTTTGTTAAAAAATATGTTTGGCTTTGGCAAATGAGGAGAACCATTGTCAGACAACACTGACAGAGGAGCTTGACAATAGAGTATGTCCAACGTTGCGAGAGCCAACGCTTTCAGATGTTGCGGTTTTTGAAATATCTCAGTAGACTTACGTAGCATAGATTCTACACTGCTGTTTGTGACTATGCAGTTTTCGACGAAGAAAGAAAACATGCTTACATTGCAGCTGTCTTGTAATTGAATATTGCCTCCATTCTTAATAAGATTCCGAGCTTTTGTTGCATTAAATTCTCCTACAGCATAGAAAAGTGGAGTTCTGCCATAACGATCTCTTGAATTTGCGGAAAATTCATAATTCACAATCAAGTCGTCCAAAATCTCGCCATCGGCAAAAAACACAGCAGTTTTGCCCTCGTCATCAGTCGTGTTAAGATCAAAGCCCGCATTAGATAATGGCTGTAATACCTCTCCAAAGTTATATTCAGCAGCCAAAAACAAAACAGCTTTTGTATCAATTTCATCCAATTTAAACTGAGCATCACAACCAATCAACCTACAAAGTACACCCATACATTGGTTCTTGTTAGCATGAAACACAGCAGTTTTGCCATTGTCATCAGTTGTGTTGAGATCAAAGCCCGCATCTGATAATGGCGTTACTACCCCAAGAAACAGGTCATTTTTAGCAGCATGAAACAAGACAGCTTTTCCATCAATTTCATCCAAGTTAAACTGAGCACCACAACCAATCAACTCACAAAGTGCACCCATACATTGGTTCTTGTTAGCATGAAACACAGCAGTTTTGCCCTCGTCATCAGTCGTGTTAAGATCAAGGCCCGCATCAGATAATAGCGTTACTACCTCTTCAAAGTCATATTCAGCAGCACAAAACAAAACAGCTTTTCCATCAATTTCATCCAAGTTAAACTGAGCACCACGACCAATCAACTCACAAAGTACACCCATACATTGGTTTTTGTCAGCATGAAACACAGCAGTTTTGCCCTCGTCATCAGCTGTGTTGAGGTCAAGGCCTTTCCAATGTAATTGGTGTACACAAAGCAAGTCCTTTTTAGCATCATGAAACAAGACAGCTTTTCCATCAATTTCATCCAAGTTAAACTGAGCATCACAAGCAATCAACTCACAAAGTGTATCCATACTGCGGTTCTTGTTAGCATGAAACACAGCAGTTTTGCCCTCGTCATCAGCTGTGTTGAGGTCAAACCCTCTACCTTTTAATTTCAATACTATCCTTTGGTAGTTATGTTTAGCAGCATATAACAAAGCAGCTGTTCCATCAATTTCATCCAAAATAAATTCTTCATCAATGAAAATCGACTCACAAATTTCAGCCATGGTGAAAAATGTACAGCATGAAACAGAGCAGTTTTGGCCCAAATTGAATATGCCTTACTTTACTTGGACAAATCTCTGGCATCTACATTCCCTTTAGAGTTTATCTCTTGACTAGTATCCAGTTGAGTATTTAATATTCTTATTAAAGCTATGGATTACGTCCATGCATTTCTCATGTCATTCTATGTCAAACAATCATTCCAAGGAATTTTGCCGGTCAGCTGAGCAGTCTTGACAAGAAATTATGGTTTAAAGAAGTAAATTCCAACCTACAAATACAAGCGCAGTGCAAAAAAAAAAAAATTATTTAAAGATTATTATGGCTCTCATCCAGCTTTACTAGACATGGACTGTTCTATACCTTATTCGAACTAATTTTCACGATTTAATTTCGCGATCTTCTCGATTCGTAAAAAATCGCGAAATAGACCAGTTTCGAATTCCAAATTACCGCTGTGTTCCTCGATTACAGACTCATTCACTCAAGGTTAACCTCGTATCAGTGTCTAAATATTCACAAATACCAACGGTAAAGTAAAGAATGCTCAACTTCAACAATACAATAACTCGACGGGCCTTGACTGGAACACGTGAATATTCTACACAAACTCGAGGCTAACCCTCAGCAAATAAGTCTATAATCAAGTAACACAGCAGTATTTTTGAATTCGAAACGGGTCTATTAAAGACCCGCGAAAAAAAGTTTACGCAAAAAACTAAAACACGCGTAGTTTTATACACTTCTATAATTGTATAAATCAATAAGTAACTGGGTTATAGGTATATACGGTAATTGTTATTTAAATCATAATGCAATAAATAATTTCAAAACGGTTTACTAAATCTGTATCTTTTACGCGAAATAAGTGCCCGCGAAAATTAGTACGAATAAAATAGCTTTATGCCATTCCACTGGGATTCCAATGTTAATGCATCACCATTTTCAACACCAAAGTCCTGTTATTCTTACTGTGCATGCGCATAAATGAAAAAAAAACCGAGACTCTGAGCAGCCCTAGCACATAGTAGCCAGCAATCCGGCTTAATATTGGCCCAGACGGCGTATAATGATGAATGGATAGCGCTAATCGATGCTGTTTTCCAATAAATTTTTATCCACTGGATAAGATTTATCCATCGAATAGTACTATCTACCCTACGTGCAACTTGCAGGCCCTGGTTAATACTGTGTATCTTCAAATTCAAACTATAGCTAAGTGCTTCCTTAATCAACTTTTTTTTTTAAATTTTTCTCTGTAACAAAATTCACTTATTGCAGCTAATTACAGCTGACTTGCCATTTCATCCATTTTCAAAGCATTTGTTATCATTTATTGCAAGGGCCCTTGTGATTGCTAGTGTGGGTTTCGAATCAATTATTTCAAGAAATATTCTAACCAATCACAGCTCACGAGAGTCTCTGGCATTTTGTCGAGCATGCGCAGTAAGAATGACATGCAGGACCCTGGGGTCGAGAGAGATGGAACAAAACCTGGTTAGCACACAGGAACCCAAAGCAAATATGCAGTTATTTTTCATGAAAATCAAAAGCTGCCGGGTATCTAGTATTTTGAGAATGGTTCCCGTCAGCTCACAACTTGACATCGTCTGCTATACAGTAAGAACCCGCAAGTAAGAACCTACATATTTTAGAGTTAGCCTAAACAGGTTCTTGTTAAATGGTGGTTAACACAACTTTAGGCTATCTAGGTTCTTATTTATGTAAAAACAAATAAAACCCAGCTACAAGATAAAATGGTAATCAGCCTATTTTTCAATCAACCCCACAGCAATTTTCATTTCTTAGGCTAAATAGGTTCTCGCTTAGGGGGGTTGAAATGACAAATTTGAGGCTAACAGGTTTTTATACTCGCGAGTTTTTACTCTTAATATGCCGCCGAACCTCGGGGAATGTGTATCTCTCAAATGTCTAATACCGAATTCACACATAAACGTGTTTAGTTAAACTATGTTTTCATTAGGAAAAAAATTGAGAAACTAGAAACCTAAAATATAATGAAACTTTGTAAAATATTATTAGAGCAAGACAAAGGATAGTTTACATACATTATTTCACCAAATATTGTGCAGTGTTCGTAGATAGTTTTTCAAACCTGTTTAGTTAAACCACTAGTTAAAACATGTTTAAGCCTCGGTGTGAATAGGGTATTAAGGTTTCCTATTCTAAACAAAGTTAGAAGACTTTGAATCCCTGACAGTTATTATTATATGTGATTTTTCGTGAAAATCAAAAGCTGCCGGGTATCTAGGATTTTAAAAAATCGATCCCGGGTGCCCTTATCTAGACACTTAGAAAAACTTATTTTCTCGATTTGTAGCCATTTCCAATATCCATAGTGTTAAGGGTAATAAATAACAAAGAAAATTTATTTTCAAAAAAGTTTAAATTTTGAAAATTCAACGAAGTTGAGCGGAGTTACGGAAAGTCAAAGTGCTTTCGATTTCTATATACTGTATTTTGCCGTGTTTACCAAGGGAGGTGGTTTGCCCTAAACGAAAGCGTGAAGTGACGAGATTAGATGTGGCTCTTTCGACAGTGCCTTTCAAAAAAATTTAAATATATAACCGGCATGACTTATTCCCACTTACCGGCGAAGAAGGATCTAATCTAATTCTTGATTATCCTTGGACCCAAAAACGTTTAGCAAACGACGACTTGTTTGACGATCATCTCCATGACATGCACATGCGTTCTGTTCAACCTCCTCTTTGACTGAAGAGCAAAGTGATTTACCTTATAAAAATACGCACAAAGAAACCTTAAAAGAAAGTTACATCTAACGGCTACATCTAACGCTGCTCTTTGGAAAGAATACCCAGGTTTACGACAAGCAAACGTTTCTCTTCTGTCGAGGCGGAAGTGAAAGTGCCTGGTTCACACGAGCAACGTAAACGCAAACGCAAGGAAATAAGTGTGAACTATAAACAAGCACTACTGCGAATGCGTAACCTAATTTACTTGCATTTGCGTTGCACATGTGAACATTCCTTGCTTTTGCGTTGCTCGTATGAACCAGGCTTACATAAATACTCGTATGCTAAAAGTCGGACTGGAATTGAAATTAAGATTGTTAATGACTTTCATCGTATGGTAGCATATATAAACGTTTTAACCTAAATGGCTTTCATTGTACACTGTCTTTAGAAACTTAGCTACTTAATTTAACATTACCTCAGATTCTTGAAAAATGATGAGACTAAGCCGTAAACTGTCTCACACAGGTATCACAGTCTACCCTGCTCCACTACAGGGTCTTGTTTTCTCAGAATTATTTATTTTTAGAACGCTTTCATTAGCTACCGCTAGCCAATCAGAGCATCAAATTTCCTCTTATGTCAGAATGTTTGTCTATTTGTTTGATGCTTGACCCCACCGTCAATCACAAAGTTGTCTGTAAAACTGCATTCTAAGGTTGCCTTGAAGCAAACTAACTTTAACTAACTTGGGTTGCGTTATATCTGTACTAATTATAAGGAACTTTAGCACTGATTTAACCATTTGATACTTTAACTCTACTTGGTAAAACGCTCGCCTCTCACCTCTGAGCAGCCTCCTCAGTTTGCAGATGTCCTTAGGGGCCGTCCTAAAAATCCCTTTCCATTTAAGGCCCCGTCCACACTATGCCGGATAAATTGGAATCCGAATTTTTATTTATTCGGTTAGGCCTACTATACCGTCCACACCAGTCCGGGCGAATCCGGAACAATTCTTCACCGAAAACGAATTTTCGAAATGGAACCGAATAAATAAAAATTCGGATTCAAATTTATCCGGCATAGTGTGGACGGGACCTAATTCTTGGAATTTGGGCAAACGAACAAAAACAAAAACAAAAAACAGAAAAAAGTTTTTGGCTTGGTTGGAGAAATAATGAAAAAATTCTTATCAGGCATGATCGTCAAATAAAAAAAGCAAACGAAAAAGTTTTTTATTTTCTGAAAGTCATAACTGTCTTACCTGAAAGAGTAAGACTATGATCCACTTCTTGTCCTTTTTGACTTGAGCATCGATTGAGCTATTTTATCAGTCCGACATCAGTCCACCAAAGCAACATGGATCTAACCGTGGTTCTTAACTATGCTTAAAAACTCCCCAAACTTTGTCTGTCGACGGCCTTAAGATAGTTAAGTTATAATTAGATCACTTTCAAAGTTCTAGGGCAAGAAATATCGAAAGAAATAGCGAACAACACCCATTCTTGATTGGACTTTCTGGAAAAGGACGCGAGAAAAAGTGAAAGCTGCAGTTGTATCAACATCACGCCATCTTACCTTTTTTGGTAATTCATTGTTCTGTATAGAGTGACGTCATTCGCGGGCTAAATGAATTTACTTCCGGGTTCAAACTAAAAGGTTTAGCACGTACAGCTTTGTCCTGCAGTTTTCTACACAGTAGAATTTGTCATTGAAAGTATTTTCGCTGCAGGATGAGCTGGATACGTTTTGTACATTTAAAAAAATCAATATTTCCGCAGTTTCTATGCAAGTTGGATCCGGAAATACGTCATGACTGTTTACTTCAGCAACAAGACTGCGGCCGTTTAGCACCACTGTGCCATGTCTTAGCAAAATATAATGATAATAATAATAATAATTTAATCACTTATTGTGCGCGCCTTCCATACAATGATCATGCGCGCATTACAATAATAATATAATATATATATAGCTATATAACTATTTACAAATAAGATGAATAAATATATTGATGAATACTAAAAAAACTATCAAAATGCTAATTTAAAAAGGTGGGTCTTAAGATGGCGCTTAAACAAACTAACATCTTTAATGGCGCGAAGGTCTGCGGGAAGTGCGTTCTAGAGAACGGGTGCCGCCACAGCAAATGACCTGTCCCCCAATGTTTTCCTGGTCTTGCGATTAAATGGGGCAAGTAATAAACCTTTACTAGATCTTAAGTTATAACTCCCCTTATCCTTTATGTTGCTAGATATAAGCTCAGATATGTAATCAGGTGCGATACCATTAATAGCTTTGAAAACAAATAGCAATATCTTAAATAGCGTACGTTCTTTCACTGGTAGCCAGTGCAGATCAACTAATAGTGGTGTAATGTGACAATAACGAGGTGCGCAACAAATAAGTCTCGCGGCAGCGTTAAAAACGCGCTGCATTTTATTAAGCTGGCACGCTGGAAGACCATACAATAGGCCGTTGCAGTAATCAAGACGTGATGTTATAAAAGCATGAATAAGCGTAATAGCATCATCTTTGCTTAAGAACTTGCGTATTCGACTTATATTATGTAGATGGTAGAAAGCTGCGCCGCAGGTCTTGTTTATATGAGCAGACATACTTAGCGTTGAATCAAACCACGCGTCTAAGTTTCTTACGCACGATTTAGAATTGATTACTTCATTACCTACAGTAATACGGTTGATGTTAACTTTTGAAAGTTGCTGTTTAGTTCCAATTAATAGAAACTCTGTCTTATCCTCGTTCAACTTTAAATGATCGTTAGCCATCCAGGTACGAAGGTCATCGATGCAGCTACGCATTGCATTGATTGCGTTGTCGTCCTCACCTGGTGTGAAAGCCAGATATAATTACGTATCGTCAGCATAACAGTGAACGTTTGGAAGGTGTTTTTCCACTATATCAAACAGCTTGCTTGTGTATATTGTGAACAAGAGAGGTCCAAGACAGCTGCCTTGTGGTACCCCATGTTTGATTTTGAAGATATCTGAGATTCCTCCGTTAACAGCAATACGTTGACATCTGTTAGTTAGATACGAGGTGAACCATTTCAATGCATCTTCTACTACTCCAAACCTTGACATCAATCGATGTAAAAGAACATGATGTTGTACTGTATCAAATGCTGCACTTAAGTCTAATAGCACTAAGAGTGTGACCTTTTGTTCTTCCATATACATCAGTATGTCATTCTTCACTTTTATGAGAGCAGATTCAGTACTATGGTGCTGTTTGTATGCAGACTGGAGCTTCAGGTGCAGTCCATTTTTAGCTATGTGATTTTTCATTTGGTTACATGCGACTATATCGTAAATTGCTTACCGGACGAAAATTCTTGAATTCCACTTCATGCTTGCCAGGTTTAAGTAGAGGCCGTACGAGTGCGAGCTTCCAGTCAGATGGAAAGGTTCCAGATAGAAGAGATAAATTTATCAATCTGGTGATTACTGGCAAAAGAACATCTAACACCTGGAGTAGCACAGATGTAGGCAGAGGATCCAGAGGGCATGACTTTTGAGGAGCGTTTCTAATGAGCTGAGCAAGCTGGTCTGTCGTGATTGGCTCAAAGGCAGTGAGTGGCTCTCCATCAAACTCCTCGTGAGTATCAATAAGGTGATCATTGATGGTTATACCGTCACAGCTACGCAGAGAACTAGTGATTGTATCAATCTTTTGAATGAAGTAGTTGCCAAAGTTAGCAGCAAGAACATCAGGGGGTGTCTCATCTGGAAATAACACTTCAGAAGAGTCACATAAGAGAGTTCTCACAGTTTGGAAAAGTTTCCTTTGGTCTGACTGTTCTCCTCTATTAGCTGGGTGTAATACTCACGGCGTGCACCGTTCATGACGTGTGTTGCATAATTACGTGCTGTTTTGAAAGCCTGATAGTCTATTAAAGACTTAGAAGAGCGCCACTTTCTTTCCGCTTTCGTCTGTATCTTATTGCATTTTTGATGTCACAATTAAACCAGGGAACACGCTGTCTGTTAACCACAGTCTTAGTTTTAAGTGGGGCATGCTTGAATGACCCCTAAAGGCTTACAACGATGTACTAGTGGAATCAAGATGGTAACCTGTTCATGATCTTGTTGATGATCGGATGTTCGAAAGATTATTGGCATTGGGCTTCCTGTGGTTAACGCCGCATGCTATAAAGCTTGTAACTGCTGAACACTGCAGGCTCAGATAGCTGAACTCGAGTCGAAAACTAAACACCAAGCTAGAAACACAAAACAGGAAAAAATATCGCTTTTTAAAGGTTATAAAATGTCCGATCCTAGTTGAATGAGCCAGTTGTGAAGTAATGGGACAGCAGTATAGTTTTGCGACGAAGATTCTTCAAGATCATGCTTTGGTGCTTCGAGATTTAGCTGTTCTAAGCCATGTTGGTCTTCTTGGTAAATGATGTCATGTTTTTTTTTTTATATTTTATGATTTAATCCTCAATGATGTACTGGCTTTGATCTTTTAGCTTAAAGACGCGAATATTCTATTTCTTCGTACGAGAAATACGAAGTTAAGGGCATTCCAAGACTACCGAGTATTTTCGTTTTCTTATATTTTTTTCTTTTTGTTAAAAGACTGATAATAAGCTTATTAGACTTTTATCTCTTATTTGACTGAGTTTACAGTTAAGGGACTGTTAATTTTTTATGGGGAAGGGGGTGGTGAAATTTGCTTGGTAATCCATAAAAATACCAGATCCACCCTCTATGGTTCAACAAAATCGTTTTCCTACACTGTTTATTATAAAAGTGCTGTGTGACTGTGTCAACCCTCTTGAGCTGCCTTTTCATGTACCTCCCCTCCCCCAAGAGAAGTCCCACCTGAATGACCCCTCCCTAGTAAAAAATAAATAGCCCATATGAAAATTAACATTGTGTCATACCAGTTGCCCTTCCTCTGCAAAAATCAACATGTATTTGAGACTAAATTATATATTTATATAGTAATGATAAAAAGGTAAATTATACACTGTGAAAAGATGTTAGGACGTTAGTCCTTCTTTTACTCCGATGAAGGACTAGCGTCTGAAACGTCAGTTTTTTCATCTTTTCACGGTGTATAATTTACCTTTTTATCATTACTGTTTCATTAGAAACACTGATGCAGCTCACACTAGTTTTTAGCTAGTTATATCTTCTATATATTTATATGCATGCATAGAATATAGATATTTCGAGATATTTCATGTTTTTTTTATGGATATACATCTATCACTAACTTGATTTTTTCTTATTCTCTTCAGACACAGTGAAACACATCAACAAAGTGTAAGGAAAAATTGTTTTTTTCTTTTCATTTTTTGCACAAGTTTCTTTATAATTAACATCGTATGTCTTAGTATGTATTCCGTCATGGGAAAAAGAGATTAAGGCACTCCTCCCCAAATTAAAAAGTGCTCCTTACCCCCTCTCCACACCTTAAAAAGTGCTCCTTACCCCCTCTCCATACTTTAAAAGGTGCTCTGCCATCCCTGTATCCCCTACTTACTACTGCTTACTCCTACTTTAAATAGTAATCATAAATATTTCAATATTTGTTTCAGTTTGCAGAATTTCTCTGATGACAGCATACACCAAATCCTCTTTACCGTGAAGGAGCTATCTGACCATAATTATTTATGGAAAGCAACAGTTAGGATTTACTGTTTCAAGGTTTGTTTTTTCGCTAAAAAAATTAAACAAATTAGAATCAATCTCCAGCAATCAGAGATTTAAGTTCTGTAATATTCTCAGCAAACTTTTGAGCTCATGGGCTATAGCAACAGTAACTAAGAGGAGTCTGAGACGTGAAGAGATCTTTCTATCAAAGAAATAGAAAATGAGTGTGCATGCTGTATGCAGTTATAAAGCATGTGGGGACTGGCAGAACATGAAAGAATTGTTAGGGAAAGTATGATGCATATCAGAGTGCTTCTCATGTGTATGCTGTATGCTCTTATGATGCATTTGCTCCCAACCAATCAGAATGTGAGTTTTGTAACAATTATAGTATAACACAGCTCGAGCCATCTTGATAACAAATCATAACGAGTCTTTCAGAAGCTTTCATCGATGACTGGCTTAAAATTTACCTAAAGTGTGATTTAACTAACAGATAGAGAAAGCAAGTGGTATTATTAAGACCAGGAAGGTTCTGGATCTCCACCAGTTTTGTAAAGTCTACAGAGATGTTCTTAAACAAGTCAGATGTACGAAGTCATTAGATGAGGATGAACAGTGGGAGGAGGTTGACAAGAATGGCGAGGTATACATGCATTGTTAATAAAATATAATGTGCCTTGCCAATGGTTAGTTTGCTGTGTAGACTTGGTTTAGCACCTTTTTTATCAGAAGAAAAAGAGAACTTATTGATGCTTGAATAAAGGATCTTTCTATCCATTTATCCATCCATCCATCCATCCACCCACCCATCCATCCATCCATCCTATCCATCCATCCATCCATCCATCCATTCATCCATCCATCCATCCATCCATCCATCCATCCTATCCATCCTATCCATCCATCCACCCACCCACCCACCCATCCATCCATCCATCCTATCCATCCATCCATCCATCCATCCATCCATCCATCCATCCACCCACCCACCCATCCATCCATCCATCCATCTATCCATCCATCCATCCTTCCTTTCTTTCATCCATCATTTCAATCCCTCCATCCTTTCATCCATGTTTCCATTCATCCACCCATCCATCCACCCACCCCTCCATCCTATCCATCCATCCATCCATCCTTTCTTTTACCCATCATTTCAATCCCTCCATCCTTTTATCCTTGTTTCCATGCATCCACCCATCCACTGGGGAAACTCACATGTAAAAAGGGCAGGGATTCTCATTGAAAAAAATAATAAGTTGTACTCCTAAAGAAAGAGTTTAGGTGTGATTCTGGTTTAATTTTACCCCTAAAGGATACCACTTTGAAACACAAGATAAATCTTTTATAATTTTTGAAAATTTTTTGAGATGTGCTAAAAACCAACAGCTTTGGTCATCATCCCCGCCCTTTGTCATATGTGTGTACCCCTTCCCTGAGTGCATCCATTGATCTGTCTTGTTCAATACCGTTTATTTTAGACATACCAAAGAATAGATTTACAGCATGCAAGAGAAGCACTAACAGCATCAATGATCATTACCAGGTGAGTTCAACCAATCAAAACTGAGCTTACAGCTGAGTTAAAGCAATCAACACTGAGCTTACAGCTGAGTTTAACCATTCAACTCTGAGCTTACAGCTGGGTTTAACCAATCAAAACTGAGCTTACAGTTGAGTTCAACCAATCGACACTAAGCTTACAGCTGGATTCAACCAATCAACACTTAGCTTACAGCTGAGTTTAACCAATCAAAACTGAGCTTACAGCTGAATTCAACCAATCAACACTGAGCTTACAGCTGGGTTTAACCAATCAACATGGAGCTTATACCTTAGTGTATTGATGTAAATAGGTTATTATTATTTGTGTTTCAGAGTTGATGAAGCAATGGCTGAAGAAAGTGACTTAGAAGAGTGCTGTATATGCATGGAAAGGAAACCAGAAGTGATTCTTTCATGTGTGCATTCCTTTTGCAAAAACTGCATAGATACATGGTAAGAAGATTTTTCAAAATAAAATATGATGATATTGATCATTGGCGGTAATTATGAATCATAATGATGATGAGGATGATGATGATGAAAGTAAAGAAAAAAAAGTTGATAGTTTGATGGTGATGACAATGATGGTGAAAATGATGATGATAATTATAAAAGTGACTTCAGATGATATTTGATAGACATGGTTATTAGTTGTTGAATGGTAATCACTGCTTGTGATGATGATGATGACATCATCTGATGGTTGCCATGGCAATAATGGTGATGATAAAACATATAACATTGTTTTTTTTCAGGAGTGTTTCTCACGGCACTTGTCCCATCTGTCGTGACGAAGTAAATAATAAAGACTCATGGGAAATTCCTGATGCTCCTAGCAAAGGAGAAATTGCAAACTATGTCATGGGACTTGCCGAAGGAGCTGGCGAACATACATGACTCAGTAGAAATGATAAATAAGAGTATTTTATTAACACTAAATTTGTAATGAAACATTTTGCAGTCATGGTAACAGTGATTCTGTGCTAATATAATATTAGATAAAATTTCTAATATATATATGGCACCAAAAGAAATACTTAATTGACATGTTTAAATAAATAATAATATGGTTAAAGAGCCCTTTTAGAAATACCTCAAAAAATATTTTAGACTCAGATTAAACTCTAAAACAAGCTCTGGGTTGATCAAGGTTATGGCATGGCTACCTCAAAGATCTAACCTTGAATTAAATTCAGAGATGGATCGAACCTTGAAATAACCTCTTGGCTGATCCAAGTTAAACCAACTCGCAGAAACAACCTTGAAACAACCTTTGATCAAACTTGGAATTTAGCTTACCATGGGGGTTGGGGGGAACTTCTATATAACGAAGGGTGGGGAAGGTTGTATCTTTCGGGGGTTGAAATCTGAACTCCATTTTAGGGGTGAAAAGGAAAAAGCTGCTTGTTTTTAGCACATTTCAAAAAAAAAATTGTTTTAAATAACTTATTTTGGTCTCAAAGTAGTATCTATTAGGGCTAAAATCAAACCAGCTGTTAAATCAAGTTATCTGTTAAATTTATTTTTTTCTAAAATGGAGAACCCAGAGAAAAACAAATGAAAACACCAATAATTGATAACATCTGAGTTTGGAAATCAAACCGAAATCCCAAAAGTAAGAGGTGAGAGCCATCTCACTATGCCATGTGCTCTCTCATTCCCACATAGCATTTGCACAGCTGCTGTGCTAACAGATATAGATAGTTTAGTAAAACATTTAGCTATTTATTCACCAAAATAGTCCTTAGAAAACTTATTAATAATTCATGAAGGAAACACAATAGAAATCATGACCATGAAGGAGGTTTTATATCTGATATAGATTCGTCTTCATTTGCATAAACTTTAACTTGGATTTTCTCTATCAAACTTGGTTCATTTCGTAAAGAATTCGGTACAGTACGAGAACATACATCATGAGTTTTCTAAGCCGTTTAATAAACTTGCAGATCGTGTTTTATCGGCTGCGCCTCGTGTTTTATACCCGATAAAACACTCCTACTCGTTTATTAAACATTACTTAAAATGTACAATATACAAAGCTTAGTTTAACATTTATGTTTTTCCAGTGTTTTTTTATTGTTTAACATAAAAATCTAAAGGAAAAACGTTTAAATTTATTTTGCCTTTGTTATGATTAATTCTACATAACTTTAAATAAAATCGAATCTTTTATTGTTTTTATTCTGTGTTATTCATTTTTGTTGGTTTTGAGGTTTTTTATGGAAGCTTGAGCTTGTTTATTTGCTTATTTTTTATATTATTATTTTCCTTCGCTTGTTTGTTTTTTTTCTTCGTTTGTTCTGCTTGTCTTTTTATATATTTTTGTTTGTTTGCAGTTTACTTTTGTTTTCACCCCCTCCCTCCCCTCCCATTACGTTTCTCTTTGTCGCTCGATACTAGTCCAGCGGTTTTCCCCCTTACCGTTGGGTGGTAAATTTGAAATCTGCAACGAACAAAACAAAAAAAAAAACAACCGAACGGGCAACCGATCTGCCGATCACGAGGTAAAAAACCCCAAAGCTATCTCTTTTTACTATTTTTTACGTTTATTTTAAAAGATCTTTACTTTTTCATATTGTTGAGCTATTTCTTTCGCTAATCTGAGGCGGATTTTTAGAGCATTTTTTCGCATCGCCTTCCAAGAGACTGCAAAGAATCTTTGAAATGGCGTCCATCGGATACAACAGTCCTTCAAGGACAAGAAACGCCAAGTGTGAGTATATATATTCATCAAAGATAGCGAATACTTTTAGCGTCAAAAGCAATCAAAATACAGCAATAGAATCGTTGATCGTTCACGAGGAATGAGTCTTGAAGATGGGATAAAAACCCTCGAAAAAACGTTCGAAAGATCAAAAACGTATGCATCTCCCGACCAAAACTCATTATGATAAAATCTGCTTCGAAGGCTTCTTTTTAATTCATTTATAAGCAAGTTTTAAGAATTTTTAGCATCATTTTTGTTTGTTAAGAACATTGAATCAATGCGAAAAAATATTTCGATTCGGGCGGTGAAGTGTTCGTTCCAGGTAGATGGATTTCTTGATATCGACGTGTAGATGTTTCCAGAAGTTTACTCAAGGCATCTAGGGGAGGGTAGGGGGTCATTAATTACAATTAGTTATCAATTGACACGGTTTTCTTTGTTATTCATAAGGCTTTATTTTTATTACAACCCTCATAAACAATGGACAAACTTAAAGCCCGGGGAGGGAATTGAAATGCAGCAGGGAAGAGCGGGGCTGATATGAATTAATCTGATTGGCTCATTATGAATCGAAGGTCAATATATAGTTATAAACCCGGTTTATAACTATATATTGACCTTGAATTCATAATGAGCCAATCAGATTAATTCATATCAGCCCCGCTCTTCCCTGCTGCCTGACGAGTAAACTATCTGGGGAATAATACTATTCTACAGAACTAATCTAATTAATGTTTACATTCAAAAAAACTATAGAGATATGTTTTCTAAACATTACATTATCAAATCGTTGCTAGTGCTCATAGTTTATGTGTTAAAGTTTACAACACAGTTTTTAAAATAATAATTCTTACAAACTGGGTTTTGCTTATCCTTTTCACTACATTTCTTCTTGTTTTCCTGCGATGTAGATCAGCATGGGAAACAACGGCAATGTCCCGCTTCGGTTCTTGTATCTCTAACTCATTATTTTTCTCTCCGATGTTGGCTTCTACTTCCAAACAATTTGCATTATCAAACAAAAAATCATGCAACTGCAAATTGAAAATTGGGCTCGAATGCTGAGAAAAGGTATTCGGCGTTATAAAAACTGCCTCTTCGTCACTACTCTCCAACTCCATTGCCATACAGGCACATGTGATTACGAAACCCTAAAATCTATGGTTTTCTATTATCATCTGCACTTTTGTTTAATTAGCATCATAGATTTCCAGAACATTAAAACTATGTGCCACATTACCTCTGTAGGGACTAGAGGGCATTAGTAAATCCCTTTATAATCAACTCACATTGTTCATGCTCTATAGACAACAAGGGAAATATAAAAACAAAGCGGGAAATGTTTACCCCTTTTGTATACATTCTAAACTTCCAACTGAACCACAAATATTTTTTAAAATTCTTTTTATTTTCATTATCTTAAAAGTCTAACATCAGAATATTATAGAAAACCTTCTTAATTGATAACTAAAATAGTTAGTTACCTCGAACGTCAGCAATAAGCCATATACATCCCTCGGGCCTGTGGCCCTCGGGATGTATATGGCTTATTACCTCCGTTCTCGGTAACTAACTCTTACTTTTTTGGTCATGCAAAATTCACAGGGAGCCCAAAGATGTATATCAGACTATTTATAAAATATTTAATTATTACAAACGCAATGATTGGCTGGCTACATATACCATGTTTATATCAGAGGACAGAGACATGCTCATGCAAAGTTGATTACTCCTTAATATTAATAATAATATCAATAATAATTATTATTATTATACTAATTATAATAATAATAATAAGGGCATTCCAAAACAGTTTCAATGTGCTTTACAAGATAAAAGCCTAATCAAAATATAAACTAAATACAGTGAACTCTCGCCTTGCGGACACCCCAATATTACAGACACCTTGCTATTACGGACAGGAGAAAAATCCCCGACAAAAATACTGACAAAGAAATGAGCGTAGAAAAACTCGCTATTGCGGACGCTCGCTAATACGGACATGAAGTGACGGTCCCGAGGGTGTCCACTGTAACAAGAGTTGACTGTATTGAATTCATTACGAGTACATGTGTATTACTGATCACCATTTTGTCAATACAGTGCGTAGTGCCAAAAAGTTCCTGTCTTTGCAAGTGTCCTCAGACAGGACAGGCCTTGTCAAAGGAAATGAATGGCATACTGCAAGCCCAAATAATGGCTAGGAAGCGCAAGAAGGTTATTAATGAGATATTCACCACAGAAAAGACTTACCAGCACAGCTACACACCCTGACAACTGTAAGTAGGAGATTATTTCACTGCACTTTGGATTCCAGTGCAAGCTAGCTTGGTCATGCTGTGGGATCTGCAAGTTGAAGTTAATAGTTAATCTTATCATTGCTACTTTAACCAGAGTTACAGTCAGGCTATAGTAAATACAATAATGTCATGGAATTTAGCAATTATTTGAAAGATATCTTCTGAAATCCAATTTTGTCATGACAGTAAAATAAGAACCAATTTATATTACTATTCTTAATGCAAATAGCAGCTGTCTATCTTGGTTAGCTACTACAGTTATTATAGACAGCTTGTACCTTTAAATCTGTTTATTCTCATATTTTCAAATTACAATTGTAATTAAGGTACTAATAATTAAAATTGATTGATTGATTGATTGATTGACAGCAAATTGTACAATGCGCTAAGGGAGATTTCATAATTCCATTATGAATTTTATATTATAGAGGCTTTGCACCATCATGTGATGGCAGCCATGACAGGTAGCAGGAACAATTTAATCTGACCTAATCTGGTTTGTAGAAAAACACCTTTTTTTTTTCAGTGGAAAAGACTCTTATTATTCCTGCCTCCCTGTGAACAGCTGCCATCCCCTGTCGATGGGGAATATAAAGCCTATATGCAAAATACGAAAATCCCATAACCATCCCTCACCCCGTAAATTATGACTCCCTAAGAGAACTGTGCCAACCAAATTGAGGGACTTCAATAAAGAAGCCTGTGTGTAAACTTCCTACATATTTTCCAGATCTTCCTTGGAGAACTCAGAAATGCAAATATTGTACCACAAAGTGTCCTGAACACAATCTTTTCCAACATCGAAGGCATTGAAGCAATTAACAAAGAATTGCTGAACCACATGGAAACACTGGGTGTTGGCGATGCTTTCCTGGCCATGGCACCTTTCATCAAGCTTTACAGCACATATGCAAATAACTTTGAGCGTGCGAGTAACATGTTGCCAGGTATTGCATGATCATTTGTCATCAAAAACTGACTAGTTTAGAAATTCCTTCTTCGTAAGAACAATTCCTGTGAAATGCTCCTTCTAAGCAAACTGTCACAAACAAAAACCTGAGTGAGCGATTATAGCTAGTGGGCCCAAATTGGAAACTGGTATATCTATAATATATACTGGAAAAGTACTTTGGACCATTTAATCAAACCTTTGGGAAAAAACATTAAAAAAAGGAATTCATTTTATTTTTATAAAACATAATATAAATATGTTACCTAGCTTTGCAAATTTCTTGTTTATTTCAGCTCATAGTGGACCTCTTGGTCACTTTATTTTGTATATGTTTACAGTTACTTACTCAATGAAAATGTTTCTCATGTTTCTCACAGGAATGGGAGAAAAATCCCAAGATTTTGTGTCATTCATAACAAGGCAAGAAGCAATGCAGGAATGCAAGGGACTGAACCTAAGAGCGTTGCTTATAACACCAGTACAACGAGTACCAAGGTAAAGAATATTTTCCTTGGCATACTTGTGATAAAGTTCAAGAAGGATTGATGAAGAAAAAAATTAAAGTAATATTTTTTCTTATCTATTTAGGTATAAGCTGCTACTTGAGAGTTTTGTTGAACAAAACACCAAGAGACTACCCAGATTTCAGCAAGCTTGAAGGTAAGGTGGTCAACATGAAAAATTCTTTATCACATCCATCTATCCATCCATCTGTCTATCTATCCACTACCCTGTGAGCAGAGGATTTTTTTCATCTATCCACCTATTCATTCATATTATAGCACATAAATTTTAATTAATATATTATTTGTAACTCAAGAAATAATGTTTCCTAACTACAGAGGCTACAGAAGAGATTGCAAAAGTTGCTGAACACATAAATGAAAATATTCGCCAACATGAAAACTTTCAAAAGATGCTTATGATACAGAAGAGCCTGACAGGAGAAGGCGCTCCAAAAATTCTAGCACCAGGTATTTAATAATAATAATTATTATATGACCGTGAATCTTAGAGCCTGGACACTAGCAAATCGAGCAATCTGATTGGATAGATCGCATCGCGGACTGGTCTAGATTCTCCGGTATTAACCGGTCCTATCGCATTAATCTTACGGTGAAAACATTTTGTCCTTTTCAATGAAAAGTGGTTCTATAATAAAACTCTTATCAACCAAGCTTGGTCCGGTCTGTACAGACCTCAGTCAAGATTATCCCGTATAGACCTCCCGCTCAGATAATAAGATCTAATTATAGTCTATTATTGAATTATAAATAGCAATTATAAGGAAATAGGATAAAAATTAGTCACCTCAGCTCTTCAGTTATGAATCTTGATAATTTTGGGAGGGTCTTTAAGCAAATACAACGATGTGAAATTATGCCAAATCCAAAATTATATTTATTTTTGTGTTTGGTTTTACAGGAAGATTTTTCATCAAAGAAGGACCATTACTCAAGGTATTAATGGGCTAAATGTTGCATTTTCTGTCCTTTCCCCTCCCCCCACAGATGTCATCCTGTTATACATAATAAAGCTCTTGTTCTGCTTCTTCAAATTTACAGTAACACTGACCCTCGGCTCATTTGGGTCAGGGAATGGACTAACTCAGAGATCAAACTCTAGCTAAAACAACCTCTTTTATTCCCCTGGGGGGGAGGGGGTAGGGGGAGTAACTTGGACCCTGGTTCATACCTAATATAATCTTGAAACTTCTTTGCTTGTTGCAGGCTTGCAAGCGTGGCTCACAAGAGAGAATGTTCTTTCTCTTCTCTGATATCCTCATCTATTCAAAAAAGAGTGAACAGACAGAGATCAAAGGTAAACTTTGAAAGCAACTTACATTTAATAATAATAATTTGCCGAAGGTGAAGTGATTATTGGTGAATATTAATTTTACCATAATCACTGAGGCCTGAGGGAATAATTGTTTTAATTAGTATAATTTAGATTAGAATATGAGAGAAAAGAAGAAATTCAGGATAAAAAAAAATGTTTTAGCATTACTCTTCTGACTTGATTGTCTCCTCAGAACACAGTGGCCAAACTCTTATTAATGTATTCTTAGTCTAAATTATCATACGTATAGCATATCCTATCATTGTGATAGCAAAGACCTCCCTACTCTTAGACCCTCTACCGTGGGCATAATGTTTTCCATTTCAGGCTACCACATTTCAATGTCCTAGTATGTAGATTCTTTGTTTCGTGTTCAATGTCCATGTGTCTTCTCATTTACACAACCGTAACAAAGAAATCAACTCCAGGGT
>NW_028292583.1:13126094-13198594 GCF_029948245.1 Actinia tenebrosa
CCAAGTTGAGGAAAAAACTAGGTCGAGTCACGGCATTGCAGTGCATTGTGGGGCTGATTTGAGGGACATATTTCCAAGATCCATTTCGTCCCCTCAAACAGTCCCACAATGCAATGCAATGCCAATTTGAACCAGTTTTCCCTCAACCTAGGAACGGCTTATATAAATTTCAACTACATACATGGTACAAATGGTGACGGCCTTATTTATCTATTTACACTATATTACTTCTTACCACATTGAATTGAACTATACTGGCTTAAAACTATAACTAGCTTCCGCGTCTTTGCTGCAAGTCTATGATGATTGTCTTAGGCCCCGTCCACACGTATCCGGAAATTTTTGTATCCGCAAAATTTTTTTGCGGACACGAAAATGTTTGCGTCCACACGCAGCGTAATCGAATCGTTTTCACCGTCCACACGTGTCCGTTTTCGTAGAATTTGCGGATACGGTCACAAAAATTTCCGGACACGTGTGGACGCAACCCGTATCCGTAAAAAAAAAATTGCGGATACCAAAATTTCCGGATACGTATGGACGGGGCCTTACTATTCTACTCCCAAATTTAATGTCATAAGTCTGATTTATTTGATACTATAAGCTCACAGTCACCCACGATGCTTTGCGGTCGAGAGCGCCATTTTGTCCTTGTGGAAAATTAACTTTATCAGTCCGATTCCCATGCAGAAACCTACCACTGTTCACTGCTATCATCTTTTATTCCTTTCTTTCGCAAAACTGGTTCGAGTGTCTTTTTCAAAGTCAGAGCAGCGCCAGAGAAGCACTATTCATTTGTCCGTTACATCATCGCGGCCATGTTGATGGTATTTAACGAATAAAAGATACCACCAACATGGCTGACTCATGGCTGATGTCATTTGACGTTCTTGAGAATGCTTGCACTGATCAATTTGTTTCACCGTAACTGAAGTAAAACCAAAGGCGCAAAGCTGCTATGGGTGAAAGTGGCTCTACAAGTGGGTACAAGTGGAGTATATATATATAAATGAAACTGATATTACTTTAATTTGTACATATAAAAACCGGTATTCATCAGGTTTGTCCAGTAAGATTGCAACTTCTTCTATGTCAGTTGTTCCATGCTAGTGTCTGCTGACCAGTACATATTGCAGGCTGCCATCAGCTGATCTAGTGCAGTGCTTTATGCAGTATTCTCTTTTGACAAGGCCATTGGAACGTTTACAAAGGGTACAGCTATCATGCCCTGAAAGAGGGCCAAAAATTAGTTTGAACGGTTTCGTTAAACCTGCATGTGAAAGAAATTCTATTATATATGATCCCGCTTTCTGATTGGTCGGGGCACGTGCTTCATGAGAGCGCAGCACTCATTGGTGCTTTCTATTTTTCATTCGTTTTCCACATTTTCTTCGCTTTATGTCACAAATGTTAAACCCTGTCAAGGCTACTAATCTGCATTTAGTGCCACCCTCATTAAATAAAGTTGTTATTATTATTATTATGACTCGGATAATGAGAAAGTGTTTTTTGAGTTCAATCCATATTTCAATCCACGTGTAATTCTCTTGAGCATTATGTTTTTTATTAACCCTTAAAAAGTTACATTAATTAAGATATAACATTGAATATTGATCCGAGGGGTCGACGCAAACGTAGTCTGTTATTGGAAATCATCCCGGCTTAACAAGCTTGGTCTTTAGGTTTAAAAATGATGGCATATTAAAACAACTTGAAAGTTTTTACTTTATTTATTTTACCTTGTTACTTCTTGTTCATGGTGTATTTAATATCCCCTCTTGTCTGGTCCCAGCCATGAGTGGTTACAGCATTGTAGACTTCCATTACAAGAGCAGGAAAATATTCCAGAAACACGAAGTCCTCAAATAGCAACTGTTCGATTGTTACTGGTGTCACAAACACAAACGTTTTCTCTTGGTAGTGTTCGTATACATTTCGTATGAAACGAACTAACTCCACAGCAGACGAGGTGTCGTAATTCTTTCTCCCTTTCCCTGTTGTCATCCCCTTGTAAATACCGGGCATGTGCAGATACCCTGAACCATTCCACCTTCCATGCCTGCCAATGGTACTGAATCTCAGATCTAGATCTGTCTCGACTGGGGTCAAAGGTAACGTCCTCTCCGAACGTGGGCACTCGAATTCTTTCTGATTACCAACATCTTTTAGAAAATCCTTCTTCTTTGCATTTGACCAGAACAAAGGATGTTCTAGTGCTTTTTCTGCACTTGGCCGATTCTCTTTATTGCTTTCAAGCATCCTCTTTAACAGGTGAGTGGCTTCAGGAGAAATAGCGTTATCCCATCCTTCCATTTCGTCATTTACTATGTTGATTTCCGTTTCAGCAGCAACTTGTTCATCACTTTTATTTGCACAATCAGTGGGATTAAATGGGTGCTTTTGTCCCGAAAAGATGTAGTGAAAGATCAGTCCACACGAAAACATGTCTGATGCTGGCTCAAAACGTTTCTTGTCGACTTCGTTCGTCTTGGACTTAAACACTTCGGGAGCAATCCAACATCTAGTACCAGGCTTTGTACCATATGCTGTGGTAGGCACGCTATCAATAATACGGCTTAAACCAAAGTCTGCAATTTTCAAACACAGTTTTGGATGAACTTTATAAAGAATATTTTGAGGCTTAAGGTCGCGATGAAGAACATTTTTTTTATGTAAAAACTTTAACCCCATAACTACATCTCTACAAAGAAGAGTGGATTGGGTGGCATCAGTTGTGGGTCCACTAAGATACTCCTGCAGATTTCCCTCCATCAGTTCCAAAATTACGTACGAAAAGTCTTCACCTTTAAAGAAAGATAAATAACGAACAACTTGTTCACAGTCAGCAAGAGCGGTGAGATTTAATATTTCTTGCCTGTCTTGTGGTTGCTGCATACGCAAATTTACGATGCGTTTTATAGCCACTTCTCTTCCATCCTTCTCATTGATTCCAGCAAAAATATCACCAAACGATCCACTTCCTATGGGCTTTGTGTGGTACCAAAATTGATCCACCATTTTACACTCCTGTCGCCTAGCAACTTTAGCCATTCTATTCTTGTACGTTTGTGAAGTAGAAGTCCAAGGAATTGCTATGGGAACTGCATTTTGATCTAGGGGTTTGGTCAGGAAATCTTTCAGTTTGGGAATGCCCTCTGGTATAACATCGAGGCAAGACCCACCGGAATCAGCTCCATAGGACCGAAGAAGATTTGCAATTTCACAATGGACAGAATCGTATGCAGCTGCTGAACGTGTATGAAGCTTTCTTTCTGTTTCTGCTCGAGTTACAGGTGTCTCGGCACTGTTTTCAACGTGTGAGTCTCTCTTTTGGCTGGAAGATTTCATATTATCGAACACACCAGTTTCTATTATATTTCTACAGCAGTGGCGGAGCGGTGTACTTGCAGTGGTGTGACATTTCCGCGACTTCAAAATGTCATGGACAAGAACTGCTTTCCAATGTGATCGCGTTGATCTATCTTTGCAAATCGCGTTCAAAAGAGGGACAGCGACTTTTTCAGACTTAGTGCACCCCTTCTCACAGGCCACATCAACCAAAGCTTTGGAAAGAACAAAATTCTCTGAGTCGACAAGAATGCTTAAAACAGATTCATCGTTTTTGTCAGCTGTCCACGGATCAAGTCCCATTTTAACTGCAGTCTCCCAGAATACTTTGGGCTCTTCTTCATTATCAGGATAAAAACTATCAGTTTTTTCAGGAAAGGCCGTCTTACTTGCTCCTGTATCCCTGGAACGCCAGAAGGGGTCTAAGTAAGTGTGAGGCGATTTTTTATGAAAGGTCTTAGCCGCAAAAAGGAGAGGTGTACATCCTGATGAATCCACATCATTTGGGTTTGCTCCAGCACCTAACAACAACTTCACAGCGGTCCATGTTTTGCACAAATGTAGGGAAGTTTCATCATTATCATTTCTGGCATTGACCTTTGCTCCGCATTTTAGGAGGTACTTTAGAATTTCGTCTAAGCGTTCCTTGAATGTGGGAACTTCTCTAGAGACACCTTTCATGTAATCTTGAGATGATGGTAAGGAAAGCGATGCCCAAAGGTGTAGTGGAGAGTTATTAAAGCAATCAGCTTTGATAATGGTGTGTTCTATTGCTACTTTCCAAGGAGGAATTAACTGTAGAAAGTCGAAAGCTTCTCGTAGGACGTCCTCTCTTATTGCCTCATCTTTGACATTCAAACATCTCTCAAAAAGCATGATTTTCAAATGGAAAACAGACTCTCCACTTTTTGATGTTTCGTACGTAATGCACCCCTGTTTCACTAGAAATATACAGACTTGTACCAGGGTCTTGACTGCTGATGAAAAAGCTTCATCTGTTAACTTATGCATGTCCGCGGACAAACAAAACAAAAGGGGTGTTTGATGTTGATGGTTTCTTTTGTTAAATTGTACTTGAAATCTTTCCAACTGGTTGAGGAAATACAACACTGTTTCCTGAGGTACACCCAACAATGGTAAACGGGTTGCATGGTGAAGAACTGTGTTCCCATCTGAGTCAGAGCTGTCTGGATCGACATCCAATTCCACGAGTAACTCGAGAGCTTCTGATATATCTAGAAGATCATACGCCAGCAACCCCGTGAAAATTCTCTTCACTTTCGCTTTCATTTCCAAACTCTTATCAGCAATATATTCACAATAAAGTTCTCCTAAACTTATAACCCGCTTTATTGAAGGAAAGATGGGCCCGAAAAAACCGCCTATAAATTTTAAAAATATAACGTTTACTATTGCCTTAGCAAAATGTTCTTGTTTAATTCCATTTTGTGCAAGAACATCCAGGATTTCATCCTTGAAATGATGCAAAGATATCCCTGTACTTGACACCCATTTTTCAATATGAAATGACACAATATCTACATTACAGTTATCCTTCAACTTCAAATATCGACTACCTTCGGCCTCAAGAAGGCATCTTAATAACGATGAATATTCCAAGTTGACGTAAAAATGTGCAGTTCTGCCATAAATATCTTTGCAACCTACACTACCAATCAGTGCACGAACAACACTCTCGTCGTTACTTTGCTGGACGGCATAACACAAAGCAGTTTTACCATATTCATCAGTGATATTGACATCAGAACCAGCATCAATCAGTGCACGAACCACACTCTCGTCGTTACTTTGCTGGATGGCATAAAACAAAGCAGTTTTACCATATTCATCAGTGATATTGAGATCAGCATCAGCATCAATCAGTGCACGAACCACACCCATGTTACTTTGCTGGACAGAATAAAACAAAGCAGTTTTACCATATTTATCAGTGATATTGACATCAGCACCAGCATCAATCAGTGCACGAACCACACTCTCGTCGTTACTTTGCTGGATGGCATAAAACAAAGCAGTTTTACCATATTTATCAATGATATTGACATCAGCATCAGCATCAATCAGTGCAAGAACCACACCCATGTTACTTTGCTGGACGGCGTAAAACAAAGCAGTTTTACCATGTTTATCAGTGTTATTGACATCAGCACCAGCCTCAATCAGTGCACAAACCACAACCTCGTTACCTTTCTGGATGGCATAAAACAAAGCAGTTTTACCACCTTCATCAGTGATATTGACATCAGCACCAGCATTGATCAGTGCACGAACCACACTCTCGTTGTTACTTTGCTGGACGGCATAAAACAAAGCAGTTTTACCATATTTATCAATGATATTGACATCAGCACCAGCATCAATCAGTGCACGAACCACACTCTCGTTCCTTTGCAGGACGGCATTAATCAAAGCAGTATTACCATATTTATCAATGATATTGACATCAGCACCAGCATCGATCAGTGCACGAACCGCACTCTCGTTGTTAGTTTGCTGGACGGCATCAAACAAAGCTGTTTTACCATATTCATCAGTGATATTGACATCAGCACCAGCATCAGTCAGTGCAAGAACCACACTCTCGCTTCTTTGTTGGACGGCATAACACAAAGGTTTACTTTCATATTTATCAGTCATATTAACTTCAGGACGACCATCAATTAGAGCACGAACTCCGTTCTCGTTGTTTTCTTGCTAGGCGGCATAAAACAAACTGTGGTTTTAATTTCTCCCGCCATATAAATGAGACAGAATTCTCCGTATAAAAGAGATGCCATTGTTATTTCCTTGAACTTGATGGCGATTTATTTTTTCTTGTAGCAGGTCGCTATTTCACGTTGGAAATATTTTCTATAATATATATGTACTCGTCAACACAGGGCGGGGGGGGGGGGGGGGGGGGGGGATGGGAGGGGAGATGGCTTCCTTAGTGAGTGGGGGGGGGGGGGGGGGGGGAGATGAAATGAAGGCTTTCAGATTTTCAGTCGGTGACATCACAGTACGTTACCATGGTTTCGGATTTCTCTGGTTAGGGATTCCTGTGGCACCTGTTTATCGATAGAGCTCAAATTCTGCTTTTAAAATCTCTCTTCAGTAGTCGGTCTGAAAAATAAAAATATCTGGAAATAAAGATCAATAGTTTATTATGTGTCTTGAAGTGTTTCTCCTGCGAAAAAGCCTCAAAAACGCTCGTTTGGGGCTTCGAAAGTTCGACGGTTAATTTGACTCGCTCATTTTCCACTAGGATCGACTACTGAAGCGGAGGTTAGGAGCAGAATTTGAACTCTGTCCACATGCAGCCCAAACAAGGTTCCTGTGTATGGTTTATAAGGGAATGTATGGGAGTTATGATTAAGGTCATGAAAATAAAATGTTTCACTCAACAATTTGCCTCAAAATATGCTGCAGTTGTTGCTTTTACTTTAGTAGTATAGGGGATGGGGGTTCCAAAACAGTGACCATCCGAGGTTTACCCGCGTTTGTAGAACCTCGGTTTACACCAGGAATACCCACATCCCATGTCTGCGTAGTTAAATATGTTAGTCTATACATGGAGTGCGAAGATTGTAAAGAATTCGTTTACGATTTCTGTATAAAGTGCTTGAAACCAAGGTTTGTGCCTCAACCACCAAGGAAGCTTGTTTGTTGTGGTAAGAAGATGCAAATAGAATATGACACGTCAGCACAGTGTTACGAGTGTGGTAAGAACATTCGCAATGCCGTACCAAATGCTACCAGAGAGCAATATTACGCTAATGGAGGTCGTAAGAAGACCCCATACAAGAGAATAAAATACTTTAGAGACTGGATGAGTCACATCCAAGGTCTTCGGCCGGTATATTTAGACAACGAAGTAATGGAAGCGCTTGACTTAAAAGAACCAACACCACAAAGCTTAAGGAAGACATTGAAAAAATTAAAGCTAGGGAAATATTACAAAGGCATTCCCTACCTTTTGTCTAAAATTACCGGTAAGCCTATTCCCGAGGTTTCTGAAGATACTATGAGCAGAGCCGAGTGGATGTTTTGTCGGTTGGATAAGGATATTCCTTATTACCCTGACGTAATCTACGAAATATTCCACGAAATAGACCCCAACCACCCCCTGTTAGGATTGATTCCAAGAAGATAGTGGATCTTATGCCATAAGACGTTGATTACGCATAATTTCCAGACTGTCGTTCAATATGTAAATAAAATCCTGTCTCGCTTTTTTCAAAGCAAATATTTACTGAGCGAGCTTTCTTTGAAGCTCTTCTTTTGCCTCCTGGTAGATCTTCCTTCGAGATTCCTCGGAAAGATCTTTTACGACTGTTTTTTTGTTTTTTATGTCCGTCTTCAGTTTCTCGTAGTTTCCCTCTTCGGCTAGAATAAGCGAGAATTCTACGTCGTCTATCTTTCTGTCACGCAAAGCCTTTGAGACAAGGTCGGTAATAGTATTTACTTTAGCCCTAGACAGAGCTATTGTCGTGTCGTGTTTTGATATTTTCGCGGATAGCTTTTTCATAATGCCCGTAGCAACAGCCGAAATGATACCACAGGCTGCCCCAACGCCGGCCAAAGGAACCCCAACAATTACTCCGGGTCCGGTAAGCGAAGTAGCAACGCCGGAGCCCGTTAACACAACGGATATGGATCCTGAAGTTATCGCAATCTTATGTAGCGTACTCCGGGCTCTAACGTATTTCTTCCTAACTTTTTCGTAGTGTTTTGTCTGCCCTTCCAAGTAAGCCAGTATTAGGTTCGCTTTGTTAAGTCTGAAATTCTCTGCATCCGCAATGGGCGCCGTAGTATGGTAGTTTGGAATATCTGGGTACATCTTAGGTGCCGATCATGGTATAACATCCATTATATATACTAATGTACGACGCTTTTGGGAATGATATCGGAGTGCAGCCACATCATGACAACCGGAATTATGCTAACTGGAGAGCGTTTAGGAAGATGTTTCCACACGCAGACGCCAGTAAGTTTGAGCGCAGACCCGATGGGATTTACTTCAACGGCTCCAGGATGTATAGCAATGCAGACTTGGAGCCAACGAAGGAGGTACCCAAGCATGAGCAGAGGAGAGAGGTGCAGCATTTGTCAATAAAGAAAGAGGCGCAGCCTTATTTTCCAAGGAGTCTGTTAATGACCAACCAGGATTACCCATTTTACGATGCCGAAGGCGGCGCCAATAACTTCGATAAGATGGTAACGCATTTGCAGATTCCAGTGGGTAAGCAAACGTTTGACGTAGTAATGAGGAATATCTTTAAGGATTTTCACCTTAAGCACACCACAGGAAAAGAAGCCCACGAATGGTTAAAGGGACCCAACTTTCGATATTGGCCGCAGCAGCTGAACTTTGCCGCCTGGGCAGCCACGAAGGGCTGTGGGGTTGCCGCGGATATGTTTGATATTGCCTTCCTAAGGTTTCACGTTGCCTTTACCATGCGACGCATATTGAAGGAGCTTAGTGTGCCACTGCCAGGGGAGAAGCCATTCAATCGAATGGTTAACCCCTACGATTCCGCCGCCCTAGAAAGGCTAATGAATGAGTTTAAGCCGCAGCAAAGGGACTTTCGTTATCGGGAGGGCGCCACGCATGGCTTAGGCATCATTTATGCTTGGCACGTTGACGGCGTGCGTCCGGCAGACATGTATCATCAGAAATACCCAGGAGTCTTGAAGTTTTACGACTTGGGCGGTCACAAGAATGACGTTACGCTGATCGATAGGATTGAGACGATTTACCCCAGTCCATGGGACCCATTTGTATTATTAAAAGGAAAAGGCCTAAGAAACCTAGCTCGAATTAACCGCAGCATAGAGGCATTCGTATACTGCATTTTAGGAGCGCAGGTAAATACCCGCAGCCCCATTGTTGGTTCCCAAGGTGCTTCACAGAAAACGCAACAGGAATTCTTAACTTTATTTGAGTCCGCAATAATAGAAAATGATATATCCAAATCGGTGCAGAGATATCAATTAGCGGTGCAGCAATCGAAGGTTAGACTGGATTACGCTTTGTCACCTGGTTGTTGGTTAATGCCAAGTAATTTGGTCATCAACACTAATTCCGTCGTGGGTTATAACAACAAACTTCAACGAGCTACTAAGGATATGAAGTTTGGGGCGAATGACGTGAACTCTGAGATGACCAAAGGCATTCCTCACTTTATATCCACACCAAAAAAGGAGCACGTAGAAAAACCACCAATTCCAAAGCCTAAAAAGAGGGTTCCCGCGCTACCAACCATACCCGAGGAATATGACCATAACTTACTAAAAGCCGGCCTAGCCACCGCAAGCATTGGTCTGAGTTATTATATATGGCGATGAACAACCCCTACGTAGCTGGAGTAGATTGTGTCTATACGACTTACACAGGCGAGAAAAAATACACCCAGGCATCTTGGGTTGATGTCACCGGAATGTCCGCGGATCTGAACTACTCAGGAAAGAAGCTGATCTTATGCAGTCTTTCTTTGGGAGCCGTTAGTAATGCGAACATAGGATTTCGTTTCTGCGACGACAATGGAGTATTACAGCCCATGCGCGCGAAGACAAACAACAGAGCCTACGCATTTCTCAGTAGAGCCGCCAACGAATAGCGCCGAGAATCTTTCCGTTTGGACTTTTCACCTAGTTGCCGACTGCCACGGGAAAGTAAAGCTGCAAATACGCGTAGATGACACTGGGAGCGTTTGCATAAATAGCATAGAAAATCGAAGGAATACTATCTATAACCACATGACCATCAGCACTTTGACGGTGATGAGCCTTTAAATATATGAATCCATACGTAAGGGAAACGCGCTATGCCCATCGCTTAGATGAAGAAGGATATGACGACGTTGCCTGGCATGACGTTGGAATGTGGGCTGAAGTTGGGGGCACTGCATTGGTCATTTGCACTATTAGCATTAATGCGAACACGCATGCGAATGTGGGGTTTAGACTTATCGATGAAAATAATAAGCCCCTGCTTCCTTATCGAACTTCAACGAACACTAGGAAAGTTACCCATTTTTCGATGGAGCCCTACACTAGGTCCCCTGAAGACCTAACACCAGTGACTTTTCATATGCTAGCCAATTGTAAATATGCTAAGTTGCAAGTCACTTCTGATGATGGTAAGTTTGGGATAAATCGCGTAGGTCGCAGGCCTGCTAATGCAGTCTGGAGTCATAAACCCATTTCTACCATGAGCGTGTTACCGTTGGTTCCGAATTACCAGGGCGGCGCTAGTACTGTCTTTCATTATCCCCAGTCGAGGATGCCGCCCGATGAGAAGGACAAGATTAACCCTTCACCTTCTTCAGGAGGACCACCCCAATAGCTACTACCAAGATCCAAATGTTATTCCCCAAGAACTTCAACAGTTCTCCGCCGGTCCTAAGTGCGAAGGAAATGACAGATCCCAACAGCCCCGGGATGCTGGCTGCCATCTTTTTTCCTAAGTTGGTCAATCCTTTACCTAACTTGCTTACGCCTGCGCCCGTGGCCTTGAGCGCGTAGAGGACGTATCCCAACACACTTGAAATAGCAACTGCAAATGCTAACGGTACGTCATACTTCAAAAGGGCTCTTTTTACCTTTTCCTTAGTAGTAAACCCCAACTCCCGCTCCACGTTTTCCTGTTGCGCCCGCAATTCCGCAAGGCGCACCTCGAGGGTTTCCAGTTTCTTTTGGGCTGCCTCTATTTCCTCTGCGGGACGAGTTTGGTCAGCGATGATTTCCTTCTGCCGCTCCACTTGCCTCTCAAGGTCTTCGATAGCCTGAGCCATTTGACGAAGTTGTCCTTCTTTGGTGTTAATTTCGGCAACCAACTGCCGCCGTTCCTCCAAAGAGCCGGCTATGGTGATATGCAAGTTTTTGGCTTCTTCCTTGCTCATGTTCAGGTCTTGCAGGGCAAGATCAAAGGCCTTTCTGGCTTGATTTACTTCACGCAGGGCATTATCTCTTTGTTCTCTCATCTGTACGATTAGCTGATTTTTATCGTCGATTTCTCTCTTGGGAGCATCAAGGAGTAGTCGGTTTTGTCTCATGTAATCTGCTTCCCTTTCTTCCAACGTTTCTTGTAGCCCCTCGACATGTCTTTCTAGCGCGACCCTTTCGTTTAAGGCTTCCAATCTTTCTAGCGCACTTCGGGTAGCCTCTTGGAAGCCCCTTAGTCTTGCCACGTTAACCTTGACCGAGCCAGTATCATCGAAGAGGACTTGTGGTTTGGTCCAACTGTTGGCCCCAGCATGCCTCATGTCTCTGACGCTTATGAGGACTTTGTTTCCGCGTTCTGGGAGCCTTATGTCGTCAGCCTCGAAACGGGGATAGCGTTGCCTTAGCTCTTGCGTTGCCCACTCTACGGTTTCCCGCGCGCTAGCCTCCTGTTCGTCTATATTTTGAAGTTCCAAGTACTCGGGGACAAGCCTGCCGCGGTTCTTTGATTGCCACATGCGATTTAGGGAGGCCTTGAAGCTTTTCCACCTACTACCATACTTGTTTTCTAGGGCCATGTCGTAGATTAGGGGATCGGTTTCCGCGCCTTGGGTCCATGCGTCGAATTCTTCATCGTTAATATCGACTTGGCCTTCTTCGGTGGTGGGGTCAAAATCCGTTCCTTCTACTTCCATTATATATGATAAGCTCAAAGTTAAACCCCAACGTATTACCTAAGCAGGTTGGCGGACTAAAGGCAGAACGCACCTTTCACCGGGTCACCTTTACCCCCAGCAGCGCAAAACCAGGGGAAACCTTGTACGTAGGCGTACCCCGTCTAACAGATAACCTGGTATTGGTTCCTGGCACCTTGGCTTTAAGGTTTGACTTAGCAATACAACCAAGCACCAAGGACAAGCGCTATGCAGTCAATAACGTAGGTAGAAACCTTGTCTCTAAGATGCGGGTTAAGTTCGCCGGGGAATCCCTCTTGGATTTGAACAGGTACGATCTTTACGCCACTTACAAGGACCTATGGTTGACGGCCTTTGACCGCGCGCAAAAGATAGAACAAGGAATCGGAAGCGTCATTCTTCGTCAGCTTTGTAGTGAAACCAACCCAGCGCCTACGGACTCCAGTGGCGCGACGGCAGTAGCAGATGCCACGAGGGTAAAGACCGCCTATGGTAGCAAGTATGTCATACCATTGGACTTCGAAGTGATTACGAACCATGGCGTGTACTACCCTCGACGGCTAAGTGAGTTACAGTTTGAAGTAACCTTGGCGGACACTACGAACGTCATAGGGGGGATGGACACCGCAATCAGCGGAGCTGTGGACCCCTATTCTGTTACCAGCTTAGAGCTGCAGTATGAGACGGTATACAGCGAAGAGCTGGCCCGTAGCGCGGGTGCGGAATACAGTGCTGGTAAGGCATTTCTATACGACCACGTAGTGATATACAAGACGTTTAGCTTCCTGGATAAGACGGACGAGGTTATCAACCAAAGCATTAACCTCCCCAGGCGCAGCCTCACGGGGCTGATGCTGGTGTTCGCCAAACCCTACGAGGCCGGCAAGCGCGACTCCGAAGCCTTCCATAACCCCGGCATTACTAACGTGGGGGTAAATGTCAACGGAGTGCCTAACAAGGTCTACTCCCAGGGAATAAAGCCCGAAGACGTGTACAGGGAGGCAATGCGCAAGTTTGGCGACCAAATTAGTCCTGAGGAATTATTTAAGGATAAATATGCGTTATGGATCGACATGCGCACCACCAACGACGAAACCATGCATGGTCAGGGTCTGCGGCTGGTAAACACCCAAGATGGCATCACTTTGGAGATCAAGCGCACAAAGAATGCTGCTGCGGGCGACGGCGACAAGATAAACTGCTACGTCTTCGTTGTGTCTGACGCGCAGCTAAGCGTAGAAATGAACCAATTGAGGAGCGTCGCATACTAAAACATAAAAATATTCGACTAATATACCATGTTACGGGTCTTCGAAAACGACGATACCAAATTGCAATGCGCGGTGCAAGGCGACAAACTGTACTTTAAGGCGAAGGAGGTGGCTGCTGCGTTAGGATATGAACGTCCCAGAGATGCTATTAGAGCACATGTTTCTGAGAAATACCAGAAAAGATGGGCTGACTTGCAGGGGGCTCCAAATCACCGCTCACCTACTATGCAGCCACATTCCGTGTTCATCTCCGAGCCTGGTCTTTATGAACTGATATTCAGCTCTAAGTTACCCAAAGCTGTAGAGTTCCGCGATTGGGTCTTTGAGGAAGTCCTGCCTGCGCTGCGTAAAACTGGTAAGTACGCAATAGAACAACGTTTCAATGGTCCAAACAAGTTGGTCTTCAAAATCGAGAATGAATTCGACCTGCATAAAAAAGTCGTAGACTACATCCGCAGGTTCTACCCCCAAATGCTCGTGACCCCCGGCCTGGGCGAACTGCAGGATAGCGACGGCAAACGCATAAAGTGTTGGCAGAAGGGTTACCAACGGGGGCAGCCAGACCTGCTCATCCTTAATGCGCACGTGCGATACCGGGGCTTCTGCGTGGAGTTGAAGACCCCCAAAGGTAGCGGCGTCCTGTCCGCGGACCAGCAGGCGCTCCTGCAGAGATATGAGCAAAATGGTTATAAGGTGTTGATCAGCAGCGACTACGACGACATCTGTAGAAGTGTCGCGGAGTATGCCCAAGGAATGCGCCTGCCGTGCGTCTGTGGAAAGCGCTTCCGCAGCGAGGACACTCTAAGAACGCATTTAAAGATATTCCATAGGATATATGACATTTAACGCTGTAAGGCAGATACACTGGCGAGACTTAAAGGAGGGTGAGACATATGAAATAAAAAACTACGTAGCCTTTGAAGATGTTGATAGGCTACGGCTGCTGCTGGCCCACGAAGGTGTTACGTATTCCCTGTGGGCGCCAGATCGCGTAAGGTATGTCATCGAAGGACAGGAGTTCACGCATCTGCGTTCGTATGGGAAGAAGGATGGTCGATGGGCGTTTGACGTCGCAAAGTGCGTCCTTCCTTCGCCTCTATGTGGTTAGGCACGTCTAAAGCGGCATTTAAGTAGGGTTCGTCGACAATGAGGGTCGGCGACTCTTTTTTAACGATGCAGTCTGCAGGGGGTTCACACGTAATACAGTCCATATATTAATGCTGATATATCCATCCCAGAATGTTAAGGAATGGTTGTTATCTTGTTAAGCTACCCGCCAAACTCTCCCAAAAGATGGTCAGAAATGTTAAATGGTGGTTAAGACTTTGTTAAGGAAGACCGGAAACCCTCCTAGAAACCATCCCAGAATGTTAAATGGGGGTTAAATTCTTGTTAAGAGACAGTTGAATATGTGCTCCTCCTCCCTTATACATCCACACTTCCCACACTGCTGCCTCCAATATTCCCTGTTAGTCCATGGGACGCCTTCTAACGCGTCAAAGCGGGGTAGCGCCCTACTTATCTTCCTAAAGTAGTCTATCCTATTCCTTAGGTAATCATCTTTATGCTCACAACGGCCCATGAGATCGCCGCACTGGTAACAATCCACTCCTTCTAAGTCGTACTTCTTTGCAAGAATTTGGTATTTCTTCTCATGTCTCTTCTTATGTGTCTGAAGGCGTTGGCGGCTACTAAGGACTTTATCACAGTAACTACACTGCGTAGTTCTACGGCAAACCCCCTTTTTAACGTGGTACTGCAGCTTCTGAAGAGTGCTGAACTCCCTATTACAATCATTGCAGACCTTACTGATTGGCTTCTTTGTGCAAACTCCATGCCAAACGTGGTATTGCAGTCTTTGTTTCGTACTAAATACCTTCTTACATTTCAAGCAGTCCATATATACTTAACAATATTTTAACCTCCATTCAACACTCTGAGGCATCTTTTGGAGGAGTTTAACGGTAACCTTAACAAAATAACAACCATTCCTTAACATTTTAGGAGGGTTTCTAGGAGGGTTTCCGACCTTCCTTAACAAAGTCTTAACCACCATTTAACATTCTACATGGGATATTTCATAAAGTCCACGATGGACTCCTTAGCCCACGTTGCCATCGTTACCAGCGCACCAAATCTCTCAGAGCGCTTCAGACCGCACATTTCCTCATAAAGCTCCTGCACGCGCCCATTTAGTCGGTCTATCTCCTCCCTTTGCATCTCTACCGTCCTCTCCAGATCTGACTTCTTCCTGACAATATCAACCATCCCTTGAACTGCCTCCATATATATGAAGGGGATTCATATAGACTGAACCCAGATCACATGCCCTGTAATGCGCTGATAGTAGGACCCACAGGCTGCGGAAAGACCCAATTCGTCGTAGAGCAGCTGCTAGGGCCCTTTAGATACCGTTTCGACTACATAGTACTGCTTTGCCCCACCTACGTGAACAACCGCACCTAGACGGGCATAGGAGTAAAAGATGACGACTTCTTTGTAGATATCTTAGACCCTAACGAGTTATCCAGCCACCTTAAGTTTTGGCATAGGCAATTCCCCAAAAATGCGCAAACCCTTTTCATACTGGATGACATTGCCTGCGGGGATGACGTGAAAAGACGCACGTCGGAGTTAGTAAAGCTTGCTTTCAGCGGCAGACATGACAATATTAGCGTTTGGTTGCTCTCGCAGCAGCTTACCAGTGTCTCCAAACCTTTTAGGGAAAACATAGGTTCACTTGTCGTCTTCTACACACCAAGTAAAAGTGACCTGGAAACCATCTTAAGCGACTATGGCGGTGAAATATCCAAGGAACAGTTGCGCGAATACATGCGGCATTTGAAAACGCACCAACATTCCAAGATGATCTTCTCTTTGAGGTTTCCGTATGACGTTAACATATATGGAGATTGAGCAGCTCATAGATGAAGTCCCCACGCAGCTAGACGAAAGTAACCTTAAGGAACAACTTAACATCCTTGTGTCTTCTGGGAAGTGCAAGGAAATGATAGGATGCCAACTTACCCACGAGCAGGTTAATAAGTTCTCAGAAGAGGAAGTCAAGAAGTTCCATAAGAGGTACGAGGCTGCCCTTGCAAGTAAGACCACGGACGCCGTAGCAGACTCCGCAATTAAGCTGGCAACTAAACTTCTTGGACTTGCGCTGCCCATAGACGACGAGGAGCAACTACAGAAGGACATAAGAGAGGACTATGTCATCGCTCAAGAACTTGAGATAACCTGTGGGTGGTTGTCTTTGAAGTGTGATAAGTTAATGGCAGTCGCCTCTGCAGCACTTCACGTAGCTCAGCATGTCGACTTGAAAGAACTTACGACGTCTTGGAAGGACTTCAAGAAGGACAAAGAAGTCGAAAGGGTGTTCAAGGCAGCACTTGCCGAGGTACCTGATCAAGTCGTCTCAAGTGACTTATCAAGTCCTCCTTAAGTACTTGCTTAGGTCATCCGCGGGAGTTACTCAGGTCGCCCCAAGTACCTAGTCAAGTCATCCCTAAGTACTTATCAAGTCCTTCAAGTCCTTAGTATAAATGAGTGAACCAGAGTCGAAGGCAGAGCAGCCTCAGGAGGAGCAACAAATCACCAAGGCTAAGTCCCCAGGCAGAGTCGCGGCGGGGAAGAAGCTCGCAGAGATGAACAGGAAGAACAAAGCAAAAAAGGAGGAAAAGGTGGAAGAGAAAGAAGAGGGATCCTTCATCAATCTGGGCTACGTCATTGGCGCGTTTGGAGTCCCTATAGCAGCAGGCAGTCTTTACTTGCAATGGAAGGCCGCGCAACCAAAAGTGGAGTGGAAAGCCGTACACGTGACGCAGGAGCCCCCCAAAAAGAGTCGCATCCCCGAAATGGATTAGGCCTTAAAGTATATGGACGTACCAATAGGTGGCATTGTTGGCGCCGGCCTCGGCCTCGCCATCGGAAAGACTATAGGGTTTGCCGTGCTTGGTTGGTTTGGCAGAAAAGTCCTAGGTGAGGAACTCGTGGCCGACCCAAGTAAGAGCTTTGCTAACTTTGTAAAGATAAACATTTACCGTGATTAACTTAATCTGGTTTTGGGCGCTAAGGAGGGATGTCATTCGCGAACTGCGAAGGAGAAAAGCTTCTAAGGATATGATATAATGTCGTCTGGAATATTGAAAACCTTTGAAGAGGCTGCTATTATTACTTCTATCGCTGCGGGTATTGGTTGGGTAGGTAAGAAGGTGATCAAAGAAGACTTCACCGAAGACCCAAGTAAGAGCATTGCCGGCTTCACTAAGATGACCGCCGCAGTAGCGGGCAGCATTGTCCTTAAGGACTATTTAACGAAGGAAAAGTACATCCCGGCGGTGTGAGCAAAGCTCACGCCATAGGTTTAAATGGCTAGCGTGGTTGTAGGCGGAGTTATCGCAGCTTTAGCATTCACTGGAGCTAATTATGGCGGTCAATATTTGGATAGATTAGTCAGAGGCGACAAAAGCGGAGAATTAGCCGCCGAAAGAAAGAGACACGACTTAGCGCTGGAAAAGTATCAAGGGGATGTGGCGGCTTGGAATGAAAAAAGACAAGCTTACAGGGATTGGCTGGACAAGAATTACCAAGACAAAAGGAAGGCAGACAAGAACTTTGAAAATACAGACTACGCCTTTAAACTTTATGCGCAGGCGCACCCCGCGGCATTGACGGGGTTAGGAAGGCCTCAGTTTAAGAATTACTACCAGCCTTCTAAGAAACAAAAAGACAATGAGTTGGTCTTCGTAGGAGTCGCAGGGCTGGCCGGAGGTGTTGCTTTGGCGTATTTAATCTAAGCTACGCTTAGCCCCTAGTGACGCGAAGCATGAGCGTCTAATATATATGATCGTCTTTTTGGAAAGCGACAAAAATAACTTTACCACTTATTTGAATCCCCCCCATCAAAGCACATAAGGTTCGGCTCATAAGTTGCTCTTTGTACAATTCTTGGTATAATTTAGTCAATGCTGCGGTTACTGAGCATACAGGAGGATCTAACTATCAAGCCGTAATGCTGCCCAATGGACATTACACACCAATCACCCTTGCTAAGGAATTAGCAAAGCACGGTTATACTCTCACCACAGGATTACCACACGAAATGACCCTCAAACATAATATGTCAAATTATTCAGTAACTTTTGGAAAGTCTGACCCATTGGGGGCTTTATTACGTGCCTCAGGTAAGACGATTACCAACACGGCCATACCTGTAAATTGGAAAGTCGCGTCCTCTTATGAAGTCTATTGCGATTTGGTCAATAGTTACAGCAATGGAGAAAAGTCTTCTCTTATGTCTAAGTTCCTGCCCAAAGGTAATCCATTTGACCTGGTAGAATACACTCCCATTTCTTTAAACTATGATTTGTCTCATTTGGTAGAAAGTATCAACATCACCATCAAAGTGGACGGAGAGACGGCGGACTTCAACGGGCGAAAGATCAATCTTGTCTTGGAATTCATATAATGGGCCGAACTGAGGACAAACTTAAGAGGATTTACTATGGGCCTGAAGGCTATTGGAGAGGAGTGTCGACTATCAAGAAACTTGCAGCCGCGGCCAGGGTATCAGAAGAAACGGCTAAGGACTGGTTAAAAAAGCAAACCCTCTGGCAGGTTTATCTTCCCGTGCCCAAGTACATTCCTAGGCCCAGCTTCATCGTAAATGCCCCCAACGAGGTTCATCAGGCGGATTTGCTTTTCTTACCGCACGACAAGGTGAGAAGGAAGACCTATAGATACGCCTTGACCGTAGTTGATATCGCAAGCAGATACAAGGACGCCGAACCCATAACCAGCAAGGATTCTGGGGAAGTCGCAGAAGCCCTAGGTAGGATTTATAAGCGCGTTTTGAAATGGCCCAAGCTACTGCAAGTGGATGCGGGGACAGAGTTCATGGGCGTGGTTACCAAGACCCTGAAAGACCGCGGCACCAAAATTAGAAGAGCTGAAGCAGAGTACCACAGGGGTCAGAGCATCGTCGAAAGATTCAATAAGACCTTGGCCGAGCGCCTCTTTGGGTACCAGTATTGGAAAGAGCTGGAAGATCCCTCCAAACGCAACAGGGAATGGACCCAGAGACTCCCCCAGGTCATCGTGGCTTTGAACAACGAGGTAGCCAGGGCTACGGGAATGAAACCCAAGGATGCCATAAAAAAGAAACACGTGGAACACAAGTCCTACGTCAGAAGTTCAAGGCCGGTCTTCCCCCAGGAAAAGAGAATAGGCGATGTCACGGTTCGATATCTCTATGAGCCAGGTGAATTAGAAGGAGGATCCAAAAGAGCTACGGATCCTAATTGGTCTTTGGAAACTTACCAGATCCGAAGTGCGATAGCTAAGAAGGGTCAACCCATCTTGTATTATCTTCATGATGGTCCCACGCGTGGGTTCGTCAAAGAAGAACTACTTATCGTGTGATGTCCGAATGCTATCGTATGGATACCATCATCACACATCCATCTCTTACCATCAAATGCTGACAGGGACACCTTCTCTTGCGTAACGTTGTGTATTTGATGTCCGTAGCTGCGTAGGCTGTTCATCTTATGCCGCTGTTCCTTGCGTGTTCGTAAGACCTTTAAGTAGGAATCGTGGGTTATGTCCTTCTTAACCACGTATCTTTTTACGCCTTTAGCTTTCTTTTCTACACCGTCCAGCTTTAGCACGCTGTACATCTTTGGTTTTAGCCCCACGTACTCTACTATGGGTTTTCCTTTCATCTCATCATTCATTTTCCCGATTACTTTCTTATTCTTCGCAGAGAAGAGGAAGTGGTCGCGCGAGTAATCGCTGGTGTCGTACTCATCGATGTCGGGAACGCAGTCTTCGTAAATGTGTTCCGTCTGCATCTCTAGTATCAAGGAATCGGTGTCGGTGTATAAAAGGCGGCATTTGTCGCCGTATTTCGGTTTTAGCTTATCGTAGTAAAACTCATACATGAGCAACTTTGATAGGTCTATCACTGTAAACCCAGTGTATACGGGCTTATTCAGGAATAGGTTAGCTTTCTTCATGTGAATCACGTAGAAGTTTAACATTTCTACGTATCTGACGAATCCAGGCTGTGACACGTATGCTTCTGCTTCCTCTCTGGTGCTGGATATTTTTATGCTTACGCGCTTGCGAATGTTCTCCATGGTCTTACCAAATACGCTGTTGTTCAATAGTTTGAACAGGTTCTTCTCAAAGTCATTCTTTGCCTGCGTACGCTTTTGTGTGTTAAAGTCAATGTAGGAGCGCATCCATGGTTCCTGCGTTAACTTCAAAACGCGGTGTATGTGCGTTACTCGCATTCCATGTCGCACGTAGAACTGCAGGTTGCGGTAATGCACCACGTACTTCTTCTTGTCCATCAGGTTCATAGTTAGTTTCCTGTACGGTTTGTATCCGGGACACATTTGCTTTTGCAGCGGACTCAGCTGCTTAAACGGTATCTCTATCGCTTCTGGTGCTAACGGGAACTCATCGTGCGCGTCGTGCAGGTGCGCTGGGTATTCCAAATCCACTTCTAAGACGTAACCTTTGTCGTCTTCTTTACCTACCCGCATGTAGAAGTCTATCGGTTTCACTTTGTCCCATTCGAAATCTCTTACGGGTAAGTACTGCGACATTGCCCAGCCGTAGAGGTTGTTAGCGTCTAAGTAAAATATGTATGTGGTTGGTTTCTCTGGGTCGTACTCTACTGTGGGATTGTTTGCTCTGGCGTATCGTCTGCTGGGCCCGCAAACGCCACCACGAATACCGTCTTCCATAAACCGGTACATGTCGTATTCCGTCAGGAGATCCAGTTGCGCGTTTGTCTTCTTTAGCAGCGCACTCCAACTAAGCCCAGGAGCCGTGTAGAAGTTTGCTGGATCCAACCCGTAGTATTCCATTGCCATCTTTCGAAAGCTTTGGAAAACATCTGCAAGCAGCACTACGTCAGACCTCAAGTAAATGTCGTGGTAGTCCCCCATCGTTTAGCAATCATGCTTCTGCCACACATCTAATGCGTGCTGGTACTCTTCGTCCTTTATTCCAGACTCGGTTAAGGTGCTGTAGAATCTCTCTTTGGGTGGTAGGGGCTCTTCAAAGCGCTCTCAGGAATCCATGTACTCATATGGGTACACTCCTTTCCTTTCTGCGCCGTATTGACTGGAAATGGGGAACTCCGTGTTGTATTTCACGAGGTTTGCTAAGGAGTCCGCCATGAATTGCTGTGAATCTAGGAACTTCAACTTGCCTACGGTTACGGACATGTAGCGCTCTTTGTTGTTAGGTATACACTTTACGTCGGCTCCGTATGTCCCTTGTAGAAGTAAATGGGAGTCGTACCCGCGCAGGTTGTGAAAGAACACGGGAATCTCCATGTCGGGGTCCAAATGCGTTCTGCATCTCCAGTCGGCTGCTCCTACGTATTCACCCGTCCCTTGGTTGTAATCCAGTACCTTATCCATGTAGAAGTCTTCTACGAATCTTTTGTGGAAGTGAATGCAGTGCGTTGATGGCTTGCCTGGCTTCTCACCTTCCTTGTAGTACGTCCCGCACTTGAAGTGCGCTTCTCCTAGGTATTTACCCTCCTCATCCCAAACTTTCTTGGCTTGCCTGCCGTATTGTAGGAGGCGCTGCTTGCATACATGACATTTTTTTTTGCCTTCGCATATGCTTCCTGGCTTTCTTTGGTAAATGCTACCTTCTTTGGTTTCCTCAGATGTCGCCTTATTTTCTCTTCCTCTTCCCTCAGCGCTTCTAGGAATTCGTTGGCTGCGTTCTTGCCTCTGTAAATGACTGGTCCATCTGTTTGTCCATCTGAACGTACTACGATGTACCCGTAAGAGCAGATCTCGTGCAATCCCAGCCTTTTCGTGGCACCATTCCTTTGGTCTTCTTTGGTAATGATTGCTTCGAAGTCTGCGTAAATCACATACGGCACTCGGGTTTGCTTCTTATGGTCTGCGTACTCTAACTCCTTTTGCGTTGGCAGCTGGATCCGTTGCGCTACTTCCTCTACGCCGCGGCAAATCTCGTCGTGGTCCTTTAAGGACTTTAAGGAGGTAAACGATAATAAGCAGCAATCGCAGAAGTATTTCTTGCCCTTGTGCTTGGTGTGTCTGTAAAACAGTCTGCTAATATGTTTGACCCATGAGTAGTGCCCGCCGTAGTAGAAGAGGTGTATGCGCTCTCCTTTTGCCTTTGACAACACCAGTGGTACTATCGTTTGGTCTCTGGCTCCGTAAACGTTAATTGCTAGGTCGTTCTCCTCCTAAAATATGGGAATGTCTAGCAACTGCATTGGGAACTCCACGCCGTCCCACTCCAAATCATCTGTTGGGTACTTACTTGTTCGGCAGGGGTTCTCGTCTACTGGATACAGTGCGGATCGTATTGCCCACATAAAGCAGCGGTTGTCGTCATTCTTTACGTTAACGATGGCCTTCTTCCTTTCTACCCACGTTGGTAGTGGTACGTAACTCCCTCCTCGTATTGGCACGTACCTAGCTAACCTCCATACCTTCTACCTCCTCCACTATCCAACCTGATCCTTCTCTCGTGTAGTTGGCGAGCGTCTCTGTAATTGCTTCTAAGGCTTCATTAAGCGATCTATCCAGGTTTGTGGACTCAAATATGACCAGTGACTTCAATCGCAGCATTTCTGTCGTCGTTACCTCATCTTTTGACAGACTTACTTCTACCATTATGCTCGCTTTCAGGGCTCCTAGTTCTTCTATGCCTTTTCGTAGTGTCCTTTTGACCTTCCTTTCTGACTGACGCCAAAACTGTCTGACGTCAATCTCACCGTTACCTGGTATTGGCACCGTCTCGAAGTTGGTTTGGGATTCCATATATAATAGGGAATATCTTATGCTTAATTCCAAGCCCTTTTCAGATCGTCGTAGTCATACTAGCAGTCCTGGCAATGCCAATACAATTTAACCTTTGTATCGAACTTCTTACCACACCCACAATCATAACTACTCATACATTTCTTCTTCATCTTCAAATGCTTCTTCAAGTCTGCCTCTCTCTTAAAAGTTCTCTTACAATCTTCGCACTCCATATATAGACTAACATATTTAACTACGTAGACATGGGATGCGGGTATTCCTGGTGTAAACCGAGGTTCTACAAACGCGGGTAAACCTCGGATGGTCACTGTTTTGGAACCCCCGTCCCCTGTACTACTAAAGTAAAAGCAACAACTGCAGCATATTTTGAGGCAAATTGTTGAGTGAAACATTTTATTTTCATGACCTTAATCATAACTCCCATACATTCCCTTATAAACCATACACTGGAACCTTGTTTGGGCTGCCTGTGCTCTGTCGATAAACAGCTACCCCTGTACCACAGGAATCCCTAACCAGAGAAATCGGCGAAACCACTAATACTTAGGGTGGAAAGCCTTTGGTCGCATGATAAGGATTACCGGCCTCCTCTGAGGTTCAAGCATCACAAAACATAGCGCAAACTCATCTCGGTATTACCAAATACATTTGTCACTAGTTTTGCTTGGCAATTTTTTTTACTAAGATTGCCGTCCTGAATTTATACATTAACCATTTATGCATATTATTATAATAAATCTATGGGTTACAAGCATTCCCAAGCAGGGCGATCCAGGATTTACAAAGGGGGCTCCAAAATGGTTCCAAAATGGCCGCCACGTAGCAGCATAAAGAAAAGAAATAATACTCAAGGGAATAACACATGATCTGAAATGGGTGAAGTGATTAGGCCTGCTCCCAAGACATTTGATGTGGGGAATCTTTACACCCAGCAGAATCAAACCTTCATTTTGTTTTCAAACCCATAGCTGTTATTTCAAGACAAGAGAAGTGGTAAAAATAAGATTTATTTTTAGACTTCTGGGTAAATCATTTTGACAGTACCAAGTGACAGGTACTCGTCAAGATATGTGTCAATCTTCTTGTCAACTGTCTTTAACCACGTGACCTTATTGAGCTCCAGTGATTGGTTAATACTGGTTTCGTCACGCACTTCAAAACCAACTTCCTTCTCATTGAATTGCCGTGACTGCTTTCCTGATTCTTCTTCATCCTACAAAGGAGAGGTTATGTTTAATATTGAAGAGGAAAAGCCTCGCTTGTATATAGGGGATTTATGGGCAGACTTAAATCATATTACAATACACTTTGTTACTATATTTTATCTTAGGCATGCGACAATCACCTTGTGTTCTCCAAGTTTTTCAAGCCTTTCTTTGGCTCTTGTAATGACAAATCTTTCCAGTTCACTTCTGGTCGCTTCTCGCACGAGTTCGTTGAGCTCTCGTTCCTTAACTGGCCGAGCGCAAAGTAGATGGTTGCCCCAGGTGATGATAGCTAAGGTAATGACACTTCCTATCAATAATAATAGATTGATATTATTAATAATAATGATAATGGTAATAATCTATGGGGCCGGAAAAAACAAAAATTTCAGTTGGTCTTCTGATTGAGGCCATCCACTTTTCCAGCTCAGTCTTTTCTGTTCATTTGGTAAACGCGTGTACCATACGTCAAAGTCACGCTTCCCGCGCTTTCCTAACCATTACGGGAAATCCGGAATTTCCAACCGGATGGATTGCCTTACTGAACGTTAAGCACCCCTGGACCTTGGATTTTCCAAGACAGCTCCTTTTCTCAGTGGATTGAAACCAAATAGCGAGAGAGGAAGTATAAGACATGAATCATAATTTACCTGTCAACAGTAATAGCCCAAAATTCTGCGCCTCTGATTTTGCTTCTCTCTGCACTCGATGCCAAGCGAATTCTTCGTCTTTCGTACAAGGACGAACCACACCACACTCGTCGAAGCCCGCACGATAACAAATCCAAATCTTTGAGTTGAGAAAAGCAGAAATAACCCAAGCAATTGAAGGCATAAACATGTAAAGAAACGCAGCTACTCCATGGCCGATCATCTCGATGTTCAGGCATTTTTCCTTGGACGTTCTTGAGTTCATCAAAAGAAGGACGTTCTTGGATTTGATGAGAGTGACGACGAAGAGAACGCACGGAGGAACGAGTAACCATAGCAAAGCATTACGACAATTGATGCCGTATTTGCTGACGACTTGCTCGAAGGCGACGACTGCAAAGATGGCCGCTGCGTTTTTGATTGTCTTTTTGTCTTGGAAGACAGTGTAGAGTTTCACCATTGTTTTTTAACTGTAAATGCAGGTCATTCAGACTGAATAAACTCGTAAACCTAAAGTCATGGGTGAAGGTTGAAATCCGAAGGGTGGTGTAGTAGTAGTAGTACACTCGCCTCTCACCTCTAGGGTCTCTGGTTCGTTTCCTGGTCTCTCCATCACATGTGATCTGAGTAGAGATTGTTGGGTCTCTCTTTTGATTCGAGGGTTTTTCTTTGGGTTCTCCGGTTTTCCTCCCTTCGAAAAGATCTGAGCCCTTAACTTAAATCAACCTAGAGGCTTTTTATTCATGGTTCGATAGAACTGAGTGAAGAATCTTTCCGTTAACAAGCCTATATTTAACATGTTCCTTGTAACATTTTGCGTAAATAAAAGGAGCTTATTCCTCATTACTTCCAGAATTCAAGAAATTCTGGTCCAGCATTAACAGCAACTTTGGCTTTTCTTTTTTTTTTTTTTTTTGAAAAAAAAGCTGTCTTGAAAGGATTTGAAAAAGCCAAAACGCGTAAAGCAATACTTTAAACAGAAAAGCTTAACAAAAGCACTGAAAAATGTGAACAAAATATATTTACCTTTTGGATATTTTATAATCTTCGTTGGAATCGGGAAAAAAATAAAATCGCAACTACAAAATGACGTTTGTTTTGAGACAGTAACACATTGACCTGCAAAAAGGTGATGAAGTCACAGTAAACTATCGTACAGCAAAACCACGTGGTTATTCAAGAGGAAGCACATCCATTGACTTTCGTAAATTGAGGCCCATGATTGGTTGACTGCGTTTTCGTATAGAGCTATTCAGTGTGACGACAATCGCATCAAAAACGACTTCCGGGTCCAAAATGAAATGCTTTTTTTATAGAGATTTTTCATACTTTTCCTTCATGACAAGGTTTCTTGACCAAAGTCCTAATTATGTCAGATGGACGTGAAATCATTAAAAACCCGTACATTTTTCGCGGCTATTTGTGAGCAGGAGATCGACCAGGAAATACGTCACAACTTAAAGACTATATTGCTTTTTGATTGGTTGAGAGCGGTAGCCCTTTGACAGTAGAAGCACGCTTTGATTTTTGGTCATCCAAAATTATCCTTTATTCTTGAAACATTATACATAAAGTCATATTAATTAAATTTATATATCATTACTAGTAATTATTAATAGCTGTTAATAGATTAATAATTCATGAGGTTGAACCCCACCATCCTCCAGCATGCGCCTTCCTGACTTTCTGTAACTGAAAAGGACGAAATGTAAATATATATCAATTATTACTAATTTATTATTATTATTCATTATTAAAAAACATTTAATACGCATGCGCAATGCGTTTCACGTGTAGTCAATTACGCCCGTATTCCTATTGGTCAGCAGTTCGTGACTAAGCATGCGCAATAGATTTAAAATCTTTGTGAGGATTAACTGACTGTGGGAAAGGGGAAAGGGTTAAATTGTCGTGCCAATCCTACCTCTTGAGGACTGAACTGCAAAACAGTTGCTATGGCGACGATCATTTGTTCTTTAACGGAGTAGCTCGTTGACAACATGAAGCGAAGAACGACATTTTTGACGTACTCAAGGTTGGCACTTTCCCTTGACCTGTGGCGGAAAGATTTAAAAAAAAATTGGTTTGCGGCGAAAATACTTGGAAGATACTGTCTGTCTGTTTGTCTTTCTGTCTCTCTGTTTATAAATGCCTGTCTATGCCTGTTTGTTTGTCTGTCTGTCTGTTTACAAATGCCTTCTATGCCTGCCTGCCTGCCTGTCTGCCTGTCTGTCTTTCTGTCTGTCTCTCTGTTTATAAATGCCTGTCTATGCCTGTTTGTTTGTTTGTCTGTCTGTGTACCTGACTGTTTGTCTGTCTGTCTGTCTGTCTGTCTATGCCTGTCTGTCTGTCTGTCTGCCTCTTTATCTTTGCATCAGCTAGATTTGTGTTTCCAATAGGCCCTTTGCAGCTAGTGGTCACGTGCTTGGATACCGCTTAGCAACACAAAACTGGAGAGCAAGCCTTCCAGTAAACAAAAGTTGTAATAGGTCAAGCACGCGTGGTTTTATACGATAGTTTCATCGTTCAAAACGCTTAATCCTTTTGCCCTATCTACAAACACAGTAAGATAATCTTAAATTCTCTCCTTTGGACTCGATTTTTGGTTCGAAGTAACGATATTCTTCGCGTTATCGCGAAAAAATTGTCACCGCCGGCCCGCTCGACGGCTGAAAAACATGGCGACTTCGCAAGGTATGTACTTCAAAACTCTCCTTTTTTTTGGTTTCTTTTCAATTATTGGACTTCTAAAATCTCTAAAATAACAGTTTAGATTGTGAATGGTGATCGATTGTAATTGGACGGCATTTTAATGGACGATTTGTTTATTTTTTGTGAGAGTGATTCCACGTCTAAAGTCAAGACTAACCCATGTTTACATATATTCGCTGTAGATGTTAGAACTCCCGACGAGCCATCACATACCAAGAAAAATTCTTCGTACCATTGTTGTGTTCCCTTGTGTAACGGAGATTCTCGATATCATCCTGATTTAAAGTTTCACCGCTTACCAGGCCGTGCAAGGGATGAGCAATTGAAAAAGGAATGGCTGGTGAAGATACGAAGAGATGTGGGCCCACACTTCAAGGTATATAGGAATCTAACAATATCAATGCACAATACGAATTGCCTGTGGATCTTTAAAAAACTGTAATGAAGATAAAAATAGTTGAATACAGTTACATTGTTATTAAAAGGACATTTGATTTATAATAGGTTAACAAAAGTACCAGAGTGTGCTCAAAACACTTCACTGAGGAAGATTACAATCCTCCCACTGATTCTGGACGTCAGTTGCTAAAAAGAGAAGCTGTACCATCAATCTTTGACTGGTCAACCAAATCCAAAGCAAGAAGAAAGATAATTCGACAAGTAGATAGGTTTAGGTAATGAATATCACATATTTCCACTTCAATACATTTCATTTAGACTTGACTGATGGAATTGTACTTGATGTTTATTTTGGTTTAAACCAAAATAATTTTATAATTTTAATAATTTAGTCTTTTATAATTTTTTATTTAGTGTGAACTGAGTGTGAACTGAGTGTCATCATAATTTCAAAACCTTTTTACAGAGACACTCAGACAGATGAAAGTGATGACAATGAAGATAATAGTCCCAGCACTTCTACAACCTTCAGCATGGATGACCTACAAGCACAAGTCCAGTCACTCAGAGCACAGTTCCAAGATGCACAAAAGCAACTTGAACAAAGTAGAAATGAAACTGCAGCTGCCCTCACTGAAATAAAAAGGGTTAAAGTTGAAGCTGCAAAAGAAATTGAGGACATTAAGAGGCAAGCTGCAGAACAATTAGCACTTAATAAATTTGGGCTTGAGAGATTTGGCACAGACAATGAGATCATAAGATTTTATACAGGTTTCCCATCCTATTTACATATTCAGTTCTTTTTTAAGTTTTTGCAGCCATGTGCTGCACAAATGACATATTGTTATGCCTCTGGAGAAAGAGAAAGTAGACCAGACTCAAGAAATATGCTTCTTGTGGATGAATTGTTTATATTTTGTGTACGCCTCAAACTAGGTCTATTCGGACAGGATTTAGCTCATAGGTTCCGAATACATAAATCGTCAGTTTGCAGGAAATTGATCACATGGACTAATTTTTTGTATTTTCTTCTTGGTAGTCAAGTGATCTGGCCTTCAAGGCAAGATGTTGATAGGTTTATGCCAGAAGGTTTTAAAAAGCTTTATGCAAGCACACGTGTCATTTTAGATTGTACAGAGATTTTTGTTCAAACACCTACCTCCCTACTACTTCAGTCGCAGCTTTATTCTAGTTATAAGAGTAATACTACACTCAAGGGTTTGATAGGCATTACCCCTAATGGAGCTATTAGCTTCGTTTCTAGCCTTTACACAGGGGGGATTAGTGATAAGGAAATCACAAGGTGCAGCGGCATTCTAGATTTGTTAGAACCTGGTGATTCAGTCATGGCAGACAAAGGGTTTGACATTGAAGATTTACTTAGGGAGAAGCGGGTAGAGTTAAATATTCCTCCGTTTCTTGAAAGTCAGGAACAATTCTCTGCCGCAGATGTTCAAAAAACAAAGGCACTAGCAAGTCTTAGAATTCATGTCGAGAGGGCAATAAGAAGAGTCAAAGAGTACCACTTTTTTGATTCAGATGTGCCATTGTCCACTTTAGGTTCAGTCAATCAGTTATATACTGTAGCCTGCCTCCTTACAAATTTTCAAGGCCCACTTATTTTATCCAATGGTAATAATGAGGCATAGTGTCTGTAAGAAGTTGGTGAATGTATGATTAATGTGGCTTACATAACCCATTAGATAATCTTTAATGCAGGTTGGTTTATCATGTGTCTTGGATTGCTTTTTGTAACTATTTCAATTTGTTTGTAAATGAAAACTCAAAAAAAAAAAACTAATGAACAAACACAAAATCTAAATAGCACAAATAAATATAATACTAATATGATATAAATATAATAAAAAATAAATTAAGATTATGAATTGATTTGTCATTAATAAAAATAATATAATATTTGTTATCATAAGAAATCTGGCCATGGTTTGAGAACAACAACAAAAATCTTAGTGTATTAATGTAAATAGTAATTGAAGAAAAAACTATCAACTTTGTCCTTTGCTTGCTGGAAAAACACTGAATCAAAATTAATTCTAGAGCAAACAAACAAATTTTCGTCAATGTAACTGAAAAAATCACACCATTCTAATCCTGTGAGTCCAAGCTGGCACTGGATCTGGTAATAATAAATGTCTGTTGTTTTCAGTTTGTACTGGTTAGTGTTCTGGTCCTTGGTGAGATACCTCACATTGTCAAATGATGTTTCCCCCTCTTTAACGACCTTTATTTCTAACAAGCCAAAGGGATTCTGACCATTATTTACGGCATCAAGGTCATAAACTTTCCTGTCTGGGCTACAACCTAGCCATGGGCACTTTGGGTGGACAATCAGCCCAGATGGGAAGAGGTTTACTCTTCCACCCTTTGCATTGCTAGCATAGACCATGGCAGCATGTGGTTCAAGTTCAATGCCTCTTCTCATTGCTGCAGTTTGTACAAATCTGGTGGGGTTTAGCTGATTGACAAGGGTGTCAAAATGTGACACCCGGCGAGCGACAATGCCAAATTTGCTTGCTGTTACCCTTTTTTTTCTGAGCAGGTGCCATACATCACTCTGACTTTGAGTGACTGTTTGCTGCTGCACTCTCAGTGATGACTCTGTTGTCACAGACAATGTTCCAAATATAGATTGTTGACGACTGTCAAGACAGATTGACACATTGTTATTAAATCTGTCCTCTGCACTTGAGAGGGGAAGCTCTGGGAAAGAAGTGCAAGTAAAATCATTTATGATGTAGTCAGTTGACATCTTTTGTTGATATGACAGGACACAGCCTTTTGGGACATTTCCAAACTTGCTCTGTACAAATGGGATATTGCCAAGTTGATCTTGATTGGGCAGAATGGTTGTAAAGAGAGGATAAGGTGGTTGGAAGCCATTAAAGTGCTCTTTTGTGAGGGTAGGATACTGGGTAGATGGGGAATACAAATTACTCTTGATATATCTACTGTACGAAGCGCCAAGTTGGGGTTTTTTCACTAGCACGTCTTGTATTTCTTTTTGTGCGATTTTGGATCCTCTAGGTATGCTCCAACGCTGCTTCATGCTGGTACATGTTAGCTCATCAGGCAATGTCCGATGTCCCAGTTGCTTAAGAAGGGCTAAATAGTAAAGAAGCCCGATCACATGATGGCAGTATCCACCTGCCCCGGCTACACATGAGCACAGCCCAGACAGCAATGTCAAATTGTTGTTCTGGACTGACACCTCTAAAATGTGCGGTGGTTCAGACTTCCTCATTGAGCGGTAACACTTGCATTTAACTCTCACGCACTGGTCGGTATATATCACTAAAAAATTGGAAAAATTAGTGTGAATTGTCTGCCATTCATATCATAATGAAATAGAAAAAACATTTTGGCTATCAAGTACCTTTAACGTCATGTAAATAGCCTGGTTCCGCCATAAATTTGTACGCTTTCGAAGTGCTTGTGCAGCCAGACTTCTCTATAGCGTAGCTCCCTACATCATCGAAGGTGAGGGAAGGAAAGATAGAGATGTCTTGAGTTTCTACTTCATCTAAAACAAAAATAAACATAAAAATATCAGTACGAAGAATTTTTCTTGGTATGTGATGGCTCGTCGGGAGTTCTAACATCTACAGCGAATATATGTAAACATGGGTTAGTCTTGACTTTAGACGTGGAATCACTCTCACAAAAAATAAACAAATCGTCCATTAAAATGCCGTCCAATTACAATCGATCACCATTCACAATCTAAACTGTTATTTTAGAGATTTTAGAAGTCCAATAATTGAAAAGAAACCAAAAAAAAGGAGAGTTTTGAAGTACATACCTTGCGAAGTCGCCATGTTTTTCAGCCGTCGAGCGGGCCGGCGGTGACAATTTTTTCGCGATAACGCGAAGAATATCGTTACTTCGAACCAAAAATCGAGTCCAAAGGAGAGAATTTAAGATTATCTTACTGTGTTTGTAGATAGGGCAAAAGGATTAAGCGTTTTGAACGATGAAACTATCGTATAAAACCACGCGTGCTTGACCTATTACAACTTTTGTTTACTGGAAGGCTTGCTCTCCAGTTTTGTGTTGCTAAGCGGTATCCAAGCACGTGACCACTAGCTGCAAAGGGCCTATTGCCCCATTTTCAAGGACTGTAGTACTAGTGTGGCATGGCATACCTCTAGATAAAATATAAATCCTATCGCGCATTGCGATGAAGCTATGCAAGACGTCAAAGGCTGATAATTTTGTTGTTGTTTGGAGGGTTGGGGTCGGGGGGGGGGGGGGGTGGGGGGTGGGGGTTGCTCACCGATCTCGTTCAAGTTTTCTGATTTCCTCTTTCAGTGTTTTGCATTGATCCCCTTGTCTTGCTTCCCTGTAAAGAAAAAAGCGTAAAATTTTGAGTATTTTTAATATTCTTAATATGAAATAGGACCACGTGCTGCGCAATTCGGAAAAAAAATAATTGCGGGAGACTGACTTAGTTATAGAAATTCCCAAATTGCAAAAAAGCATGTGGTCCTATTGCATTAATTATATAAAGCCACATATGAATCGGTAAGTTTAGTGAGTCGTATTTGTAGCTTTTTTGCGCTTCTAGATTCCTGAAATTTCCTGATGGAATGAACTGGACTTCGGGATCGTGAAGATCGACCAAAATTTTTTAATCGAATTTTCACATTTTAAAAGCCTATGGATAATCTTTATGTATAGCAAAAACATGCCCAACTCCTAAAACTTGTTTTCCTCTTCTAGATGACCGAATTTTGGGTGTTTTTTAGTTTTGAAAAATTTGGAACCGGACGTAGATGGAATGGACTGGACTTCATTTGGCTGGATTGTACGGATCGTAGACGTTTTTTAAGGCCGAATTTGCAACTTTTATCCTATGATTTTTATTTTATTATTCATAACTAATGATCTTAGTCCGAAATCGTGCAAAAAAATGCAAAAAATTTTTGAATTTTTTTTTAACTCCTGTGAAGCCGGTCATCTGCAAAGGTTTTTCAAAGGACTGTACACACCATGTGTCTATAAGTGACTGTGGATCGTTACAGAATTTTACAACTAATTTTTCTTCATTAAGATGCTATTAAGATAAATTGGATGTTACTTGGATTTGATGGGAATGGATTAGATGTGACTGAAATGGATTGCAAGTGACTGGGCGTCAGTCAGTACTGAATCTTAAATTACCAAAAAAAAGTATTTTTGAATTTTCACATTTTGAAAGGCCATGGATAATCTTTATGTATAGCAAAAACATGCCCAACTTCAAAAACTTGTTTTCCTTTTACAGATGCCCGAATTTTGGGTGTTTTTTAGTTTTGGAAAATTCGGAACCGGACGTAGATGGACTGGACTTCGGCTGGCTGGATTGTACGGATCATAGACGTTTTTTTAGGCCGAATTTGCAGCTTTTATCCTATGATTTTTATTTCATTATTCGTAACTAGCAATTTTTTGCTGACATTTTGAAAAAAAATTATTTTTTTTATAGATTACAATGGTTTTGTTTTAGGGATATATTGAGCTCTCTCCATCCCTCACCTTAATGCCATCTCTCGTAGTTCATCTTCTAGTTCTATTTTCTGTCTTCTTAGAGCAGTACTTTCAGCTTCTCTTCTCGCTTGTTGCTGAGCGTAGTGAATCAGAACACCCTCCCCAGAGGACAACTAGTGAAAAGAGATAAGAATCATTGTACGATAATACAGTGGTTTTAGGGCAGCCATGTCGTAGAATAGTGAACAATGCAATTTTTTTGCATATGCTGATTGTTTTTGCACAAACTGATTGAAAATATCAGAGTAAAAAACTATCTATAAGAAATTTGAAGGTTTGAAAAGGGAACCTTCTTCCGCACACCAACCCCTATGGTGACAAAATTTTGCATCTACCCCCACCCCTCTCAGTTTACCAATACTTACGCCAGTCTGCCTAGTAATGAGTTGACACACAGCTTCATTGGTATCTTCACTTGACTCACCACCACCTAGTTCCAAACTCTCGCTCGGTACCATCAACTGAGGATCCAAATACCGACGTGGATACGAAAACGATACTGTCCCTACCCGTGAGGGGCTTGCACTGGGACTTCGAGTTCTGAGTGAGTTGATCTCTGCATCCTTTTCAGCTAAAAGCTCTAAAGTTCGTTCTCTTTGCTTCAAAACTTGTTTTTCCAGTTCAGCAAGTTTTTGATTGTAGATGAGTTCACATTCTTCTTTTTCACTTGTTAAAGAATTTTCGGCATTTTGAAGCTCGGATTTTAAATCTGAAATGATTTTCTTTAACTCTGTTTCTTTCTGTTTAGCACTTTCTTGCATTTCATGGATTCTTTTCTCTAGTTTTGTGTTTCTAGTTTTTATTTTCTCAAGGTTTTCCAGCTGAGAAGTGAGGTCTTTGAACGACTTGCCTTTGTGCAGTGGGTTCGTTTTCGCTTTGTACAATTCAAACTCGTCCTTCAACTGCTTCAGTTCTTCCTGACAAAGTTTGTGAGTAGGATCTGAATTAAGGATAGAATCAAGTTCTGATTTACTTAATTCTTCGAGATCTGTAAAAATAAAAACAGAGTTGGACAATCATTTTCAGAATCATTTCAAGAACTATCGATCCATCTCATCTCCCACCCTCCTTCTATCCATCCATCACTTCTACTATGATCATTTGTCCACATCCATACATCCATCCCTGCAAATCCCTTTTTCCTTCCTTCAACTTTTCATCCATACATCCATTTTCCCTTTTTTCTTTCTTTCATCCATGCATCCATGCATCCATGCATCCATCCATCCATCCACCCATCCTTGCCTCCCAACTTCAGCCCCCACCCCCCGGTGCATGTCTACACTCACCTCCTTCTTTAAGAAGGGACGAATTCTCCACTGCATACTTCGATGCTACTTTCAGTTTACGCATCTGTTCTCTCAGTGACTCTAATTCATTCACTGTTTGTCTATTATTATCAGGTATTTCTGTTGTTGGACTGTTCTGTGATAATGCTGTGTTTTCAACATCCAACTGTTGTAAACGTTCTTTAAGTTTCTGGATAACCATCTGGTCTTGGAACTTTAGTTTCTCATAATTACCAACCACTTCTGAAAGTTCGGAAAGTTTGGTCTCTGAAAGCATAAAAGCACGGGCATTAGCATTAAACTTGGTACATAGTGAATCAATGACGCAATGTGCTGCCTGTCACCACTGTTGTCTTGGCAGGTTCAATACCCAGAGTCACCATCAGATGTGAGTAGAGTTGTTTGTTGGTTCTCTCCTGTGCTGCTTCGAGGGTTTTTCTCCGGGTTCTCCAGTTTTTCTCCCTCCGCAAAAATCAACTTCTAAATTATAACTCCATTATGGAACAAGAGCCACATGTTTGTTAGCCACTGGCTGCCATAAGTGCTACCCTCGTAAAACAAGGACGATTTTTATTTTATTCTGCATCAATATTTAAAATCTATCCTTCCTGATTTTCTTAGCTGTACTTTCAAAATATCGACACAGAATACGAACCTAAATCCGAAACTCTACTTTCTTCCACACTGGTAATCATCTCAAGCTTCTCTTCAGCTTCGTTTGCACGTTTTTGCTCCCTTAATAGTGCCTCCGCATTTTCTCTTTTAATTTCCTTCATTTCTTCCTGTAGCCTTAACAATAATGGGGAAGGCTTTGTAGCAGTTTCTTCAGCTTTCATCAGTCTTGTTTGTATCTCTTCAAGTTTTTCTTTCAAGCTCTGGATTTGGTGTTCATATTCCAAAGCTTTGCTTTCTGGAATTGATTTTGTATTTGAGAGTTTTTCTTTTGCTTCATCGAGTTGTTGCTCTAGTTCTTCTCTTGCTGTACGTTCCTTTGAAAGCAGAACTTGTAGTTCTCGTAGCATGAGGATGTTGTTGTTCTCTTCTTCTTCTCGTGACTGCTGTTCTTGTCTCATTCTATGTTTAGCCTAAGTAGACCAAAGCAATTTACTTAATATGTGAACCAAGGGTGGCATAGTGTTAGTGACAGCACTCGCCTCACATCTGAAGTCTCAGGTTTGATTCCTGGACTTGGCAGTGTCTTTGCAGAACGTGGTACTCAAATGAAATTTAACTAATCATAACTATGAAAAACTTGTGCGACAGTTCACCTCTTTCAGTTGATTCTCAACCTCTATCACCTTCTTTGACAGTGCCTCATTTTCTTTCAATAATTCTTCTTGCCTTGCTCCAAAATCTTGCTGCAAGATACCAATAGAAAACACAAAAGTTGCACCAAAGTTACTAAGAAATTGTTTGATGAGCAGCAAGAGGGATCAAGGGGCAAAAAAGTGCAACATTTTTAGGGAAGAAAAAAGAAATAGAGCAGAGAAAAAAGTTGTCATACTTGGATAATATTAATGCATTGGGTATTGAAGATGGGAAATGGATGGATGGGAAATGGAAGGATGGGAAATGCATGGATGAGAAATGAATAGATGGGAAAAGGATGGATAGGAAATATAGGAGGTAGGGAATTTGTAGTTTGTTATCTGTTTGGTTGCAACACCTACCATCATTTTCTTCTTGTCTGCTTGGTAATTCGATTCCATGATTGATTTTTGTTCCATTACAGTCTTAAGAGTTGATGTCAAAGTTGTTATTTTTTCTCTTAACAATTTTGTTTCGTCATCATTGTCATCATCATCGACATCATTTCCATCACTATTTTTCTCTTCCTCCAGCTCTATTGTCTTTTTTTTGTCTTTTTCATTCTCGTTTTTTGTATCTTCGTGTGAATTCTCCCTCAAAGGATGATCATTGACAGATACAAATTTGCCATCATTAAATGTCTCTTGGTTTTCCTCTGTCAACGGAGAAGAAGCTGGTGTTTTTTCTTTATTTTTCTGATCTTGGTTGAGGCCATCTGTTGAAGTACCCTCAGTTCTTTTCCGGTTTGTTCTTGTAGGTTTTGGAGAAGCTTGTTGTGTTGATGTTAAAACCTTGATGCTTGCATCCAGAGCTTCTTTTTCTTTCACCAAATTTTTGTATGCACTGACAACATCTACAATAAATTATTTTCTCATCAGGATCATCATCAGGATCACTACCATAACCATTGTCATAGATATGTCAGCATCTCTATCATCATAGATCAACCTATCATTATCACCATCATTATCATACCACCATTATCATCATCATCATACCATCAAAATCACCAAAACTATCATCATCATGTACTCTCATCATTACCATCATTCAGTATCATCACGATCATTTATACCATCATCATCGTTATCATATTGTTATCATCAAAATTGGTCTATTATCACGTCAGCAATCATTTTATCAACTATCATCAAAATTCTCATCATTAACATAATCACCATCACTATTCTAATTCTCTTTAATGACACATCAACTACCATCACCATCTCCTCCATCTGTAATCATCATCATGCCTCAATGTCATCATCACCGTCATCAATATCATTATTATCAGCAACACCACTTATTAAATTCAACTTTGAACCAAACTGGCAGCTTTCTTTAAGAAAAATAACACCTTACCTTTTACGACGACCTTACAGTTTGGACACGCAATTCAACTTAAACAAGATATCAGACACAAAAGCACAAACATCAATTTCTTAAACGTTACAATAAATATCTAAAGATCACCTCGCAACTTTGTCTCATAACGGCTCAACTTTTCACTCTTTTCCTCGATAATCCTTATTAGTTCAGATCTTGATTTTCTTTCCATGGTTGTTCAAACCATATCCAAATATGACCTCATCTCAAGCAGAATTATAAGCAAAAGTGAGTCCAAAAATCCAGACCAAAAGACAGCTGCAGACTAAAATAAACCTGTCCAGAGAGCTACTAGATATCTGAATTATATAGTACCAGAGGTATTTTAGAGATCAAAGCACTGGTTTTCGAAAGGGGTGACAATAAGATCAAATCAAAGGAAAATTTTCCACGTATCGTCCGCCATCTTGTTTGTTGTCTAGCCTCGTCTCGGTGTCTATACCCAGTCCCTCTCGTCCAGATAGCTCCCCGCAGGTCACGTGATGGACAGTCCATTCAAGATGGCGGCCAACAAGAAACAAGAAGCTCAAGTTGGTCGGAATTTTAGTACGATTCTCGAGAACATATGCCGAGAAAGACGACGAAAAAATATAGACAAAGTCAGCGACGGTATGTCAATCGTCCTTGCAATTATCTGAAGGTTTTTCGTATTTTAACTTCGAGATATTTTAAGATTTTTGGTCGTGTTTTTAACAGGAGGGTTTGTAGTGTTGGCAATCGAATCGTTTTGGACGAGGCTGTTTTCACAGTATTTTATCAACAACAACGACGAAAGTAGAGACGACCTGTTGTTCTACGTCAAGGGGAATACTGGAAGTAAAAGTGAAAGTAGCTCAAGAACGGCTGAGGTAAAGTTAAACAAGGGATCAACCCTAAACTTGACGTAAGGTTTCATTTTGCGAGTGTCAAATTTATTGACATTTTTTTATTGAATATCTTATTACTTTTGATGAATTTCAGACATTAATTGTATGAAAATTGTTCAGAATTAAAGGTTATATTCGATGTTATAAATATTAGGTGAAATATTTTTTAATTTGATTTAATAAAATTGCGAAACATATTTTTACGCTTAATTAAAAGTATGTAATTAGTACGAAATTGACTGTTTTATTATCTTCAGCGGAAGATACTTGAGGCAGTATTATTTTAATTATGTGATGATCGTTTATTTTGAGCTGCTGTTGTATCATCATATTCACAATTATATTTTTCTCCATCTTGCAATGTTTACTAAAATTTTCAAAATTCTATTTTTTGTAGGCCAGAATTGCAGTCTTCAGAAAAGATGCTAAAAACCTTCCCAGGTATTATGTTGTAGTATGGCATGAGTGGGAAAAGAGTTTGGCGTTGGTTGGGGAGGAGGGGGGTAGGGGTGGGAGAATTTGAATTGGAAGGCAATTATTGATTTATTGTAGACTCTTCCACAGTCTCTCGCTTGTCCGTTCCATCTCCACGCTTAGAGACTGTAACAGGTACAATGACCGAAAGGACTTATGGGTCCCGAAAAGCTTGGACCCAGCATAGCTATGGGAACCAAAATACTCGTCCACAGTCTCTCTCGTTTCAATATATTCAAGATGGCGGTGAAAACGACAGACTGTGGAGGAGTCTATGTTTTATTGTTCCCCATTGAATAAATGTACTATTGGACGATAAAGACTGTTGCCAGGAAACAGTAACATTTCATGACTGTTGCATGACACCCTTTTGGCCAATGAGAAGAGAGAGAAAATGGACTTTGACTGATACCAGGTGGTGGACCATGGATAGGTTGCCATGGTTACCTCCTTTGTCACTAGGACTGGCGCATCCCTTGTGGTGGCATGAGAGCACCTAACCCCTACCTCGTCATCGCCAATGAGTTAATTAATAGCAGTTAATTATGATTTTTTTGGATTTAGCTTAGGAGATCCTGACATCAACTGGGAAGAAACAGTTTGTCTTAATCTTGTGTTACATCAGGTATATAAAACAGTACCAGTCACCATTATCATATTTTTCTATTAGCCATCCTGAGGCTGAGGGGAAAAGCTGGGTTGAGATGGCATTGCAGTGCATTTGGGACAGTTTTAGGGGATGAAAGAGACACTATCTTGGAAATGAATTGGTCCCCTAAATCAAAAATGCGATGCCAACTCAAACCAGTTTTTATCTCAATTTTGGAATATCTCAAAACTCATCATTACGAGTATCTTCATCACTAAATTCTGGGATTTTTTATTGTCTAAATTGATATCATTTCCTTGTTTCAGTTTGAATATATCCTGACATGTGCAGTCTGTACAAAACCACTAGAGAAAGAATTAAGAATACTACGAAGAATATCACAGGTAAACAATTGTTCTTCAACCTTCCAAGGCCATAGGTCTTGGTCCATTTATTTAGGATCTCAGGTTGCATAATTATAAAAATGCTGAAAAATATTGTTTTCTTTCTTTCTTTTCTTAACATCAGAAAGTTTATGCATCTCCAAATAGAAGAAGGTTAGTAAAAAATTAATATACTTATCATTTGATAGTTACCTTTGTTGATATTGCTGCTCATGCAGCAGTGTAGTTTCTGTTGTTGCTGCTGTCATTGCTGCTGCTGTTATTGTTATTGCTTCTGTTGTTTTTTTTTTGCTTTCGTTGCTAATGCTAATGTCATTGCAGTTATTGCTGCTGCCATTGTTATTGCTGCTGTCTTTTTTGTTTTTGTTTTGCTATTCGTTGCTAATGCTACTGTCATTGCAGTTGTTTCTGCTGTCATTGTTATTGCTGCTGTCTTTTTTGTTTTTTTTTTGCTTTCGTTGCTAATGCTAATGTCATTGCAGTTATTTCTGCTGCCATTGTTATTGCTGCTGTTTTTTTTTGTTTTTTTTTGCTTTCATTGCTAATGCTACTGTCATTGCAGTTGTTTCTGCTGTCATTGTCATTGCTGTTGTTGTTGTTGTTACTATGTTTATTATTATCAAATCGTCGTCATCAGGAATTGTTTGGATCAATTGTCCTTACAGGATGGATAGCAAGGGCGAAGGAACAGAAATATCTTATCCAAATATGTTTTTTATAATTGATAATTTTGAAGAGGTAAGAACAACCTGTAAAAAGTCAGTACAATGATACCATCTTAGTCTTATTAATTCTTAAATGATCAAATTCTTTTCATTGATAGGTCTTTAAAGATTTTTCAATCAAAGATAATGAAATGGTGTGTGTTGAATTAGTGGCCCATGATAAGGTAACCAGACATTTTTCTTTTCTTAAGCAGACATTGTTTCATGGTTTAGTAAAAGTGTAATATTTTAAAGTGAATTCCTATGTGGCAATCAACAGACAGATTCCATCCAAGGAGTGATATTCCTTGGTTCAATCAGATTCGAGGCACTGAAGAAAGTCTACGAGGGAAGGGTAAGCTCTTGTTCATCCCCCTCCCCCACTCTACCCCACCATCCACCAACTTTTTTTGTCGTACTCAGGCAAGTGTAGCTACTAAGATGGCTCAAAAGGTTTCCATGGGATGGTGGAAAGGACAGTCAACGGTAGAATTCATCAAGATGAAGGGACCAGGGGGAAAAGGGCATGCTGAGATGGCAATATGTCGACCAAAAGATGGTGCATTCCAGGACAGGTAAGGAAGCTGGTTACATAAGTAAATAGACCTCAATCTTTACCTTGGGCATAATATCTTCCCATTTCAGACCATATGTCATTCCCTAGAGTATCATTTCTTTGTTTAACGGTTGTACATGAGAAGACACATGAATATGGATACAACTCAAACAAAGAATCTCATCCTTAAGACCATGTGTCATTCCCTAGAGTATCATTTCTTTGTTTAACAGTTGCACGTGAGAAGACACATGAATATTGATTCAACTCAAACAGAGAATCAATATTTCACAAGATTTACATTTTGTCTGAAATAGGAAAACAATTATATGCTCAAGGTCAAAAGGTCTGTTGCAATTCAAAATCATTCTACAGTATTCAGAGATAATAATGGACAGTTGATACATCTATATTTTGTTTCAGTTCACTGTGTCCAGACTGTGGGGGGAGGGATAGAGATACTTTAACCAGTGCTCCGGGTGATTATCTGTGTGAATGTGAAGGTGGTCATGAAAGTATAGCTGAATCTTCCAGTTCTTCATCCCAAGGAACGAGCAAAAGAAAGAAAGGTAACTAACTTATGGTTTCAGAAAATTCCCACACCCCATCCTGGAGAAATTTGAAGAAAACTCCCCCACCCTTCTAAAGTTTCCAATTATTTTCTTTTATACAGACACTGTAATTTCGTTTTTCCTCTGTCCTCCCACCACCTGGGAATCTCTGATTTCCTCCATGGTAGGGTTATGGATATTTTCTGGAACAACACAATCTTACAATCTGTAATCCACCGGCTTTAGTTGCAACGGCCCTGCTTTTTCACTTTTTAAAGTGGTCCCTTACCTCACTTGTGATTATATACTTTTCAGGGTCATCTCCTTCACCGACACCTACCTCGGCACAATGGATGAAATTTAGGTGAGATTGAATTCATAGACCTTTAGGCAAACATGGTCAACCAAGTGCGGATCCAGGGGGCAAAAGGGGGCTTCAGTCCCCCCCCCCCCCCCACCTTCAGCAAGAAAAAAAACAAAAACAAAAGAATTTTTTATTGTGAAGGTTTCCATTTGATGCTTTACATGCTTTTTCTTTTTAAATGTTTTCCGTTGTGTTGATGGACAAAACTCAATTAGCCAACCCCCGCCCCCCCCCCCCCATAAAATTTTGGCTGGGTCCGCCCTTGGCAACATAGTATGGAAAACACACACCTCTCACCAATGCAGCATGGGTTCATTTACTGCATTCTGTGTCATATTTGAGTAGAGTTGTTCCTTGTCTCCTGTGATTTGAGGGGTTTTTTTTGAGGACCTTTTTGTGGGGACCTACCTATGTTGCAATTTTGAAAGGTTCTTGTATTGCTGTTGGAATTTTACTCCTAAAATAATCTCACTGTCAGTAATTCATTAGTCTGTCATTCGTCGCTAGTTTGTGTCTCTTGTTGCATTTCAAGGGCATGTGGCTTGTCAATTTTTACCCATAAAATGGCGCCTTCTTCTCTAGGTTCTTTGGCTTTCCTCCCTCTGCAAAAACAACATCTAAATTCCAATTCACAGGCTCCACTTTTGAGTTTGCTACCCTCATAAAACATGGATGTTTTTAGATGCTGACATGACTCTTGATTTGTTTTAAAGGAGAAAATCTGTCGGATCATCAAGTCTGTGTGCATATCTTACATATGTTACTCTGCCTTGGCATAAGATAATGACAGGTAAGAATACAAGATCAACATGCAATTTCTCCCAAGATGATCTTAATCATTATCATGTTTCTTTGATGAGAATTTAGGAAATCATCAGAATTTCTTTTCACTCCAAAAATAATTCAAGACTTAGATCATCCCTGAGGTTGTTTCAGGGTCTCAATAGAATTTACTAAACGTCTAAATTAGGGAATTTTCTTATAAGTTTTATTTTACTTTTTTTTAGATATTCTCGAAGTAAGACAACAGCCCATATTATCATGACAAAAGCAATATTTGCAAATAATACCAGAATCATCATCATAAAGTGAGAGTTTTATAAAGATTTTTCCAAAATAATATTACAATATCAAAGTCATACCTTGAATCGAATATCCTATCATGTACCAAAATACCAAATAAAAAGAGCGATGTGCACTCTTTTGCAAAAGTTACAGCAATTTTCAATATTATGCGAACTTGACAGCTGCAAATTGCCTTGTAGGAATTTGGGTTTTCACTGTTACAAGTCAACAATGTAAAAGGTACAGACGACAGGGCAGAAAAACGAGTTCTACTTTTGACGTTTATGCGTTAATAAGCTTTATATTTCATAAGCAGGCTCTTTTGGGGCTGATTAACAAAATACCAAAATTTGGGGTTTGTTAGCATGAATGAGAGATAAAGAAAAAATTGTGAAAGTAGCAGCCTTGTCATTTTTCTGCTCTGTCAGTACAGACAGTTCATTGAAAAAACAAATTACAGCATTCTCCTCACAACTACCAAGTTCCTGTAATATTGAAAACTGCTATAAAACATCAAATTTTTGAGGCAAAGAATCTATTTTTATTCTAAGAAGAGATAACTAGTTAAAAACTAGTGTGAGCTGCGTCAGTGTTTCTAATGAAACAGTAATGATAAAAGGGTAAATTTTACATCGTGAAAAGATGAAAAAATGAAAATTCTCATTCCTTCATCTTTTCACGGTGTAAAATTTACCATTTTATCATTACTTATTCTTATTCTAGAAGAGTTTCTATTCTGAAACGTATTTCAGTGATCTGCAGTGATTTAAAAAGGTTCCACACAAACTATTAAAAGTATGATGAGAAATATGATGTGGAATATGGGAGTGAAAAAATGAATGCATAAATTTTTGAAGAAGGGATGAAAAGTAAACAGAATGATTTAAATTGTATATAAGAAGTATTGGTATACCTCGATGTCATCATATAGAGTTATTTTATGATAAATCAAGAAGTAACAGATTTTGAGTTTTGATGGTTTTTATTGAAAATAATATAAGATTAAAAAATGTGCAAGTACATGCAGTCATGCTTCGCTTGAGAACTAGAATTCTCAAGTTTGGCCAGTCTCTCTGGTTTGGTTGGTCCGTCTAGTTTGTTTGCTTGGTCTGCTTGTTTATGGCTAGTCTGACCAGTTTGATTGGTCTGTCTGTCTGTCAGTCTATGGCTAGTTGTCTGTCTGGTTTGTTTGTTTGGTCTGTTTGTTTATGGCTAGTCTGACCAGTTTGTCTGGTTTGGGTGGTCTGTCTGTCTGTCAGTCTATGGCTAGTTGTCTGTCTGGTTTGTTTGCTTGGTCTGTTTGTTAATGGCTAGTCTGACCAGTTTGTCTGGTTTGATTGGTATGTCTGTCAGTCTATGGCTAGTTGTCTGTCTGGTTTGGGTGGTCTGTCTGTCTGTCAGTCTATGGCTAGTTGTCTGTCTGGTTTGTTTGTTTGGTCTGTTTGTTAATGGCTAGTCTGATTGGTATGTCTGTCAGTCTATGGCTAGTTGTCTGTCTGGTTTGGTCTGTCTGTCTGTCAGTCTATGGCTAGTTGTCTGTCTGGTTTGCTTGGTCTGTCTGTCAGTCTATGGCTAGTTGTCTGCCTGGTTTGGTTGGTCTGTCTGTTTATGGCTAATCTGTCTATGGCTAGTCTGACCAGTCTGTCTGGTTTGATTGGTCTGTCTGTCAGTTTATGGCTAATTGTCTGTCTGGTTTGGTTGGTCTGTCTGGTTGGTCTGTCTGGTTGGTCTGTCTGGTTTGGTTGGTCTGTCTGTTTATGGCTAATCTGTCTATGGCTAATCTGACCAGTCTGACCAGTCTGTCTGGTTTGGTTGGTCTATCTGTAAATTGGCACCTGTCAATCATTTCCCTCAAAAAAATTGTTTTGGTACTAAATATTGAGGAGGTGTGTCTTCACTCAATCCTATTTCTGTGAACAACACAATATGAGGAAAATTCAAGTTAGTCTCAGGCAATGCTGGTTTTTGCACTTGCACGTTTATCATACCTGTGTTTGAGGGACTTGAGTGAGGGTTTCATGAAGGGATGATAGTTCTTGCGTGCTTAGTGTGGCTTGTACTAAATCCACAACCTGAAAATGAAACAATTTCCATGTTGAGAACAAAAAATTCTGGTAAGCTATTGGGTGGATCCGAGAATAGTAAAGGAAGATAGCAAGCAAACTAATGTCATGACAACTGGGTTACAGACAACATTGTTATAAAATTGGATGGCACATTACAATGGCACTATAAGCATAGCACTGCGCCTGTACAACACAGGACAGCATAGCACAGGACAGCATGTCTCACAACACAGATTCGAGCACAGCATGCAGCAAGATAGATAGGGATGGCACAACATAGCACTGGACAGCATTGCATGGCACAGGACAGCAATATGTGGCACAGGACAGCATGTTGTCTCACAACACAGAGACAACACAACATACAGCACCATAGCACAGGAGAGTATGGCACAGGAGAGCACGGCACAGGAGAGCATGGCATGGCACTGGAAGTACAGCTTGACGCCAAACCACAACTCTGAATTGCACAGCACAGCACAGCACAGCACAGCACAGCACAGCACAGCACAGCACAGCACAATAAAACAACAGAGCATGGCATATCAATACTCTGTTATTATGGAAACTAATTCCTTACTGCATCATGGTAGGTATTGATTCTCTTAGAGTAATGAACAATCTTCTGCAGCATTTTATGATGAGGAGCCAGCATACTGGAAACACACTGGGGTGCCTGTAAACAGAAAAATCAATAAGCATAAGATTATTATTTATACAACTTGTAGACTAAAACTAGAAGCTTGTGGGGCCATGATTCCTCTATAGTCCCCTTGCACTCAATTTGGAGGACATAACAATAGTCATATAGTAATTCTCAGAAGATTGAAATTCTTATGTTTTCTCCAAATTGAGTTGCTTTGACGTCACATGCAAGGGGTCTATATACAATCCTTACTACACTTGAATATTCTATACATACAATTCTCAACCCAGTTGTTTTTACAGAGGGAGGATAAACAGAGAACCTGCAGAAAACACCTCGTAGCAAAGGAGCTCGAGAACACCATTCAAACAAACTCAACTCACATACTAATGGACAGGACTCAATCATGGGCCATAAGCCTTGCATTGGTTAGAGGATAACACCTTGTCAACTGTTCACTACTTATACTACCCATAACAATTGTATAAACATCGAAAATATTTATACATTTCGTCACGAGACCCCTTTAACTTAAAAACAAGATGCTATTTTCCAGGAACACGTGCATACCTCAGAAGCTAGGGAAATAATGTCTTTGAGGAATCCTATTGCTACAGTGAAATACTGATGGTGTATGTTAGTTTCTATATTTTGCTGTACATTTCTCTCATCGTCCTGAGATTGTTGTCGTGAACCTAAAACCAAATTCAATGTAAAACATTTACTGCTGTTTGCATTGTTATGCACTGATAGAGACAACAATAGTCCCCTTCACGGTTCCCTGTGCCATCTCGAAAGGTAGCCGTGCCTTTGAATCGAAGTGAGACGAACGGTGAGCTTGCAATGATAGAGACCTTTTTTAACACCTTGGACAATTATTCAGAGGTCTGTATCACTGCAAGCTCACCGTTCGTCTCGCTTCGATACAAAGGCATGGCTACCTTTCAAGATGGTGCAGGGAACTGTGAAGGAGACTATTGCCACAGGTTATTAACAATTACACCCTCAGAGTAAAAGGTCTACGAATCAATAGTGAATGGTGTTAGATAGTAATTATTACATTGATAGCTTTTTGTACTGTTTATTAAAAACTTAAGTCGCTAGCCACCTCAGTCAAGAAACAAAATGATATCGTCTGGCTCTATCAGCAGCATTCTCACCATGATAATTCTGTTTTTGATTTTTTTCAGCTTTTGGCAGTTCATGATTGTTTGAGTCTAATGAAGAACTTGATTCAAGATCTCCAGCATTATCACCATCACTTGGCTTTGACATCTTCTCTTCACTAGAAGAAGTATTTTCAGAGGGATGGTGACTGGAATTTTTGTCTTTGGAAAAAGAAACTCTTGATCTCTTGCGATGAATCTTACATGAGTAGCCCAAAAGACCCATTAAAATCTTCATGATGTGAGGATCTAGGTTGAACATTTAACCAAAAAATATACACAAATTAGTATTAATCAAGCATACTAACCTAAGTAAAACCTAACCTCATAATAACCAGAGATGGGAAAAAAGTTTTTAACCAAAAATTGTTTTCATTGAACCCTGAACCTCTGGCTGATGTAAGTCAAGGAAAGGCTAACTCATAGATTGTATCCTGAAATGACCTCTGGACTGATCAAAGTCAGGGCATGGCTAACTCACAGATTGAATCCTGAAAATATCTCTGGGGTGATATAAGTCTGGGCATGTCTAACTCAAAGATCGAACAATGAAAAAAAACTCTGTGCTTACTGATGCAGTATGGTGATTGAAAAGCATGTTACAAGTGTACAAAAGCTAACCTTTCTCCATGGCTGTCAGAACATTCAATGGCTCCGCCAGCAAAATAACATTGAGAACTGAAAATGAAGCTATTAATGACATTTCTCTCCCAACAATAATGCCTCCTTCATCATGGCCACATTCACCAATAAAGTGACAGAGTAGTGGTACGACAGCAGAACACGATACTAGAAAAACAATCAAATGAAAAATACTAAGATACTTTAACAGGGATTAAGATCAGGGTTCGTGCTGAGGTAACCACTTAAAATTCAAGGACTATTCAAGGAGTACACAAGGACCCAAAAATGAATTTTCAAGGAGTATGTTCTGCTAACTATGCCAAGGTTTTACACAGTCGACTTTCAGATTTTCTAACCATGCAAGTAATGATCGAAGCAAAAATTCAAGGAGTTTTCAAGGAGTTTCACTAAAATCGTAAAATTCAAGAGCTTTTCAAATGCCCTTTAAAACGTGAATTAAATTCAAGGAGTTTTCAAGGAGTTTAAGGAGTAGCACGAACCCTGTAAGATCATTGCCAGTCAGTTGCTGGTCATTATGACCAGCCAAATTAGTTTTAGCCTCACTTCTGGTTCAACAGTACTGGTCAAAATGACCAGCAAAGCAAAGATTTAACAGAACAAGTTTCAATTCTGGTTGGACATTGTCTGATGTCTGGCCATTATTTTAAAACCTGTTTTCTGGTTGTAAATGAAAGTTTGTGCAGTTATTTATTGATGTATTCTTACGATACCTAAAGCTTGCACTCCGTCTTCAAGAGTTGAAACAAGCTGAAGAATGTGAAGCAGTGCTTCAACGACTTTAATATCAACAAACCTGAAACACACAAAAAATATATTATTTAAATGTAAATAGGTGATATAGGCAGGGGCAGATCCAGGATTTTTTCAAAGGGGGGGTTGTAGCATTGATTGGGGTGGTGGAGGTCCTTGTTTGGCGGGGAAATTTCCCGCCAAGGTACTTGTTTGGCAGGAAAGTAGCACAGGGTTCCCAAATGGAAGTAGGTCTTATGATAATGCTTATTTGCTGCAGGCGAGCATGGTTGTTTCAGGTCCCACACACGACGTATTGAAAAGAAAGCAAGCGAATTGGTTCAGCACCCCTGTTTTAATAGAACTCTGCTGTTGGCGTTGTCATGAAAAAATAATAATAAAAATAAATCACGATGGCTCTCATAGGGGAGTTGCAACCCCAAAAAAACATCCCTAGATCTACCACTGGATAGGGAAGTACCTGTTGATCTATCATGCCACAGATATTACTCACAGATCAAACCCTAAAACAACCTCTAGTCCCACAGTCATATTTATCTGATTGTTACTATTGTTTTCCAGAGTACTTACTTGATTTGCTTCAATGCTTCACACACAGCTTTTACCAGATCAATATTAGCCCAGACTTGCAATATGTCGTCACTAGAATCCAAGACTTTATCCACCAAATGAGAACAGTTTGTCAACAAATCAACTGAAAACCAAGTTTCACAATTAACCAGGTTTAATTTTTCCAAACTATTTTTACCATTACTTAGGACAATAGTTAAGTAAAGGGGAGTCGTCTCCCTCTACTGTATATGTTAGCGCTTAGGAAGTAAACTTCTGGAAGATACATTATGAACCATTCTGATTGTGTATCATGCTGGATTGTTGCTGCAATTTTGTTTCCCTGCTAGCAGAGTCTCTCTTCTCTTTCTCTCCCTTCTTTCAGGTGGGGAGGAAGGAGACTCTGCCGATGTAGAGCGTTTCCTTTGATACACAATCGTGGACGAACAAAACCAGTTTTAAAACCGTTTTTTAGCCAATTACATGTAGTGCGCATGATCAAATGTAACACACCTTGGCGCCAAACACCGTTTGACGAGAGCGGCTGTCAAAATCATGGCAGCGTTGCTAAGTTACGCCACGCATGCGCGACAGAAATAACGTCCTACATTGGCAGAGTCTATTTTTCTCTCTCAACCAAAACAAAAAGAAAATATGCTCTGCTAGCAGGGAACAATTTTGTCATCCAAATCCATAATTTGCAAAAAAGAAAATCTTTTTGGATAACACGTAAAATGGCATACCATTTAGAGAGTTCTCTAGTATGAAGTTGAAGTTCTTGAAAGATGATAATTTCTGTATTGCATCAATCCACTGTTGTTTTGCTTGATCATTGCTTACACACACATGCATTAACCTTGAGACAACAAAGATCTATTACTATAGAAATGATGGCCTTCAAATCTGCACTTTTACTGAGCACAACTACAATATCTTTAAAACATAATAAACTAAAAGATAAATTAATCAACTCCTAAAGGCGCGAAGACATGGAGCAATTTTCTCTGCAACTTGTGTTGCAATGCATAAAGCATTGTGGCATGCAACCAACAGCACGATTTGAAAAATGTTGCAAGACAAGTTCCAGCAATCGTTGTGAAAAGTAGAATTCCTTTCTACTTTTGGCAATAATTGCGTATCCTTTGCACTGTGTTGACACTCTTGCAACTTGTGTTACAACACTGTTGTGAGACAAATTGCAGAGAAAATTCCTCTGTGTAATCAAGCCTTAAATTGATTCCAATGATAAATGAAACAAGGGCCACAGGTTAGTTAGCCACTGGCTAATACAGTAAGCACCACCCTCGTAAAAAGGATGTGAACAAGGAAGATTTATTCATTTATTTACTTGACTATTTCCCCATGGGTGGCCACTTAATAAAAGTTCTAGTAGTTATTTTGTCATATAATATTTTCCAGTTTTCAAACCTTGTTGTTTCCACTAGTATTGGAGTGTCAGGGTCATCCAAGAATGCTATAATCATATTACTAAAGAAAGAAATAAAGGAACCTATAGAAATTAGCTCATGAACGTCATCTATCACCATTAGATAATGGTATAATGACTGCTAAACAATTAGGCCCATATGTATAGGTAATAAGCTCATGTTCTAGACGAATACAATGCATATATTGTATAGTAGTGTATTGTTTTATATTGCATGCAATGTATTCTCTTCTATTGTCCCTCTATTGTTTCTAGAACATGAGCGTACTACCCATATACAGTAAAATAATATGATATATACCAAATCGGAAAAAAAAAACGGTTGTTTTGAAAAGGTACAATAATTATCAAAGTTAAGATCAAAGGGAGTTAAAAGCTTTTTTTTTATATTTTCATTACTGCAATTTTCGTAAATATGCAAACTCTGTGTCTGCATGCTGCACGCTGAAATATGGTTCACTGCTATCAATCGAACCTAATCAGTACAATCAGTACTGGTACCTTTCATATTTTTAACTGGCGGCAGCAAAAAACAAATTTCAGCGTGCTGCTTGCAGACACAGAGTTTGCATGTTTATGAACATTGCAGTAATACAGTACTTACACTAGGTCATTGTTTTTCATCATTTCTATACAGACATCATCATTGCAAGCCATATTTCCCAGAATACCAATACAAATTTCCTTAAAGATTGAAAATAATAAGATTTCAGGCAAATTCATAATAACATTCTTAATAATAATTATCCATCTCTTCTAAATAGAGGATTTAAAATTGGAACATTATTGAATTGTGCCATAATAAAAATAAGCATTAATGGGTTTCATGCATTGAGATGTAAAATAACATTTTGGACTTGTGATATAAAAGTACTGTATACATGTAACATACTGTTAGTCTGTTCCTTCTTGATTTTAAAATAGCATTCAGCAAAACATCTATGGCATCTACGTCTTTCAAGAATGCAGCCACATCCTGGAACAAGGAAGAGTGTATTTATTCTTCCTCCCTGAAAGGGTAGTGAAGATTATACCACTTCCCACCCCTGTGCAGTGCATGGTAGAGCATTACTGAATGCTAGAATCCCTTAATACTCTTGACTCTGCAAAATTTTTTTGTTAACAATCGTTAATATTAGCTCTTCCATCACTAAAGGCTCGCTAAAATACACCATGACTCGTAAAAATACACAGCCGTATCAGATGCTTAGCCCACCAATAACCTCTATTGATTATGACATTGATTATAATGATGGTGTTACTAACATGACAATAATGATCAATGATGACAGTAAATACAATTCAAAATAAATATAAAGGTCAACATTAATCAAATATCGACTAGTTATTGATTTACTGATCAATCATTTGCATACTTCTGACCATTTCTGTACTAATCAGTAAAAAAAAAAAAAATTTAATGTTAATTTTAGAAAAAGAAGCGTAAGCATTTGTTTGAATCATGAAAGAATGTCAGACAAGCGTGTAATCAATATCGATCTTCATGCACATCATATACATTACACATTACACATGGTCAGAATTAACGTAAACTTAGTGGCAAGTGATCGTAAAGGCTATTCATCAATAAAATGCACAATTATAGAAGAAAGATGAAAATCTATTTACCCTATTCATAGACATATCCCATAACTCGCACAATTCGCTGTCAAATTCTTCATCAATATTTGCGTTTTCTTGGTCAACTTCAGCAGATCTTTCACCACCATTAGCTTCTTCGCCTTCTTGCTCGGGTTTGTCATCGTTTATCTTCTCAACCAGCTTCATTAGTGTTTTAAGGACCCATTTCTTGCTGAAGACAGTACCACCAATATTATCACTTTCGATCAACTCTTTTTCTTCTGCAGAAAATCTTGGAGGCGAAGGATTTCTTCCTTCCATCTTTACAAACAAAACGTGTTTTGGTAAACTCGGCGAATCCTCGTAAGATGTTCGGAAACCCGGAGCTCACCGAGTGTAACCGAAAGCTTTCGTTACTTACCCGGAAAACTAATATGGCTGACTCTTTGTCAAGTAAAGAAAAAGATTTTGCTTCAAAAGATGCAGAAAATTCACTTAAGAGAAAACGAGAGCCGGACCAAGAGGGTGAAACTCCTTCGATTAAGAAGGAGCTAGAAGGAATGGAGTCTCCGCCGGCGAAAATTGCAGCTAAAACCGCTGATATTTCGAGTTCTGCACAAATTACAACAGAAAGAAGAACGAGCAGTGATAACAAGAGCAAAGGTACTGAATTATCTACCCCGAGCACAAGTGAAAACCCACCACAGAAACAAGAGACGGATGGACAAGGGAATGAAAAAGATGGTGGAGTAGAAAAAATGCAGTATGTAATGAGATGATCTTTAAGAATTTTAAGTTTACTAAACCTTACCTATTGTTAGAATTTATGCTTGACTTTGGTTCTTGATATTCAGACTGTTAGTGTCGTCTTTCTCAGAGGAACAACTTAACAGATATGAGATGTACAGGAGAGCTGCCTTTCCTAAAGCTGCTATTAAGAGGGTATGTAAAGATCTGGTGAGAATTGTTAATCTAATGTTTAGTATATTAGAAGACCTAAAAGATGAAGAGACAGCTAGAGACAAAAAGAAGAAAGATGGATGGGTGAGATGGATGGGTGAGATGGATGGGTGAGATGGATTGAAGGATGGATAGATGAATTGCAAATGGAATAAGGAAGAGAGGAATAGAGGGAGGGAGGGAGAAGGTAAGGAGATATGGATGGAGGACATATGATAGGTAAGATGGATGGATAGATAGATTGTTATATGAAGCAAGGGAGGGAGGGATAGAGGGCATGCAGGAGAGAGAAAGGAAGGAAAAAAGGAACAGATAAAAGGAGGGATGGCAGATAGCAGTGTTCAAAATAACAGCTGTACAGTGCACAAGGTCTTGCCAAAATTGTTGACCTCTTGTAAGAGAGTCGATGAATAGATATGTAAATACATATAGATAGATAAATTAATTCTAGCTTTTGTGAATAATTTGCATTTTTATTTCTGACAAGTTGATGCAGAGTGTTACTGGAGGTTCATCCATTCCTCCCAATGTTGTTATTGCTATGGCTGGAATTGCTAAAGTATTTGTGGGAGAAGTTGTTGAAGAAGGCAAGTAAAAATATATAGAAAGTTGCCTTTTGGGCTGATTAACATTAGGGCATGGGTATAACTCACAGATCAAACCCTGAAACAACCTCTGAGCTGATCTAAGTCAGGGCATGGCTAACTCACAGATTGAACCCTGAAACAACCTCTGGGCTGATCTAAGTCAGGGCACGGCTAACTCACAGATTGATCTCTGAAACAACCTCGAACCCTTGATAGTCTTGAAGTTGGGCATTTTAGTAATTTCATTGTCTAAACCTGCAAGATTTAACTTGGAATCAAACATTATTGTAATTTTTCCTTTGACCCTTGATCTATTTTTAGCTTGTGACACAAAGGAACAATGGGGAAATAAAGGGCCACTACAACCCAAACATCTGAGAGAAGCTGTAAGAAGAATGAAGAAGAAAGGTTTAGTGCCGAGCATAAGATATAAAAAACAATTACTACACAGATAGATGATACCTGCTACCATTGAGGTATTCAGTTGTATGGTAATTTGGGCTCCCTGTGGAAAAGATGTTGAGGTGTTTGGGTACCCTGTGGTAGAGTCTATTTTGAGTCTGATACAAGATATGGTTATCCTGTGCTATAAGATTCCAGAACATGATTTGGGTGTTCTGTACTAGAGCTGTATGGATAGGTATGGGTACCCTGTGCTATAAGATTCCAGAACATGATTTGGGTATTCTGTACTAGAGCTGTATGGATGGCTTGAACACTCAAGAGCCTATATCATGGTATACAGCGAGAGAAAGCATTTTTCGGCACCCTGTAGTGTATAAAAACTATTTTGGATACCAAATAATGAGTACTCGGCAGACTCGGCATATCTAATACACTCGTAAGAACTAAGTAACAGTCAAAATCAATCTCCATTCTTTGTTTTACTCTAGAGAGTTTTACCCTGTGGTAAGAAAATATTGCAGGTCTTCCTGGAAATGGTAATGTGTGATTTTGACTTGGTGGTCAACATAAGAGAATTACGCCTTCTTGGTGACTTGCTATTTTCTAAAGGTGGTTTGTTTCAGTTCTGAACATATTTGTGCTAAAACGTGACACTTTCTTTCACTGATATTTCAACTTGAACACTGCTGGACTTTAGACGTTTTTTATTATTTCCACACATATTTACATCAATAAATGAATAATATAAATCAGCTTGGGGACCATTCGTTATTTATCGCCTGGCCTGGGGAAGGGAGTTGGAGGATTTTTATTGCAACATGAGAAAAATGAACTCATCCACCAACAGCACCATCCTTTTTATGTTCACCCCTACGTAGTGGTTGCTACCTTCTCATCTTTGTGTGGCATCCATACCCCCTCCCCCCCAGTGATAGCTACCAATATATACCTGATCCTCCTTCAGTTTCACCAACCCCCCACCCCCCCCCCCCCCCCCACCCTTATCTTCCCGGTTATAGATAATGAACGGTCCCTTATAGTATTTCTCTTGTAACATAACAATCTAAGGCCTAGGGCAAATGCGAACTTTCCATGCACCGAACTTAATTACATCAAAGAATGCCGCCTCATTATCACCTGATATCCATTGTTTTTAATGAGTTCGGTGCATGGAAAGTTCGACGTTTGCCCTAGGCCTAACTCATTTTTTAGCTGACCAAATTCTTGATTTCTTTTGAATATAATCAAAACTCAATAGACCTTTTTCTCAAGGTTGCGTGCGCATCCAACTTAACGGGCCACAAAACTGAAAAAACGCAAATTCAGTACAATTGAGAAACCAGTTTTATATTTAAAGAGAAGAATAATCGATTTTATGAATTCTTATCGAAAAAAGTTCATAGCAATACATGATAATACTCGTGTTCTGCTATCGCGGCCCGTCAAGTTCCTTAAATTTGGATGCGCACGCAACCTTGAGAAAACGGCCTATTGTCATACATTCTTAAATTAGCGTTGACGTCCTCTTTTTACCTCCCGCGATGAACCAACGTGTGGTTTGAATTATTAAATGTAACTGTAGCATATCTCATCCCATTGGAGCGAACTTCATGACAGGCCAGACCTGTTGATTCAGCTGACTCAATAATAGAATATTCTCTCGTAAAATAGAAGTGAAGTTAATGGAAAATCGAGATAATGTTTCAGGTTCATGCGCGGGTAGGATTTCTATACTTAGGAGGACGAGATTAATGCTAAGTATTGGATAAAAGATAGATTATGTAAGCAAAAATCGCACGCCCTCAACTTTGCGGGAATGAAGAGAAAAGAAAGATGGGATAAGGATGCCTCCTTAAAAGGGATCTGAACTTTATTATCCGGAAAAACTAGGCTGATTGCGTTGGGTGGTAGATGAAGACTTAAGGAAGCGACCTTGCTTGCGCAAGTTAAGTTTTCTTTCAAGGAGATGATAGACGCAGACCGTACTTTGAATAGAGTTTAGGTTTTGACTAAAGTTTGTACTTTTGCGGCCATTAAAAGCTCAATGACAGCGAGGCTGTTTCCCCCCGCTTCTATTCAGTATAAAGATCAGTTATTTTAAGAAGAAAATACAGGGATAAGTTTATTTGAAGGAGTTGAAAAAGAAGTAGTTCTATATAAAGGATTCCTGAGATTTCAGTTTATCTGCGTAAATAACTATTTGAACAAGACAGACACCACAGCTGGAAAAAGCGTGTATCGAGCTCTCCTTTGAAGGTCCCGACCGACCAAATGAATCTCTTTTACGGTGTCTGTTTTGTTCTCTCCTCTGGAGAGGATTTGTGTTGGTTTTTGAAATGTCGCCTGACATATTCTGATTATTTAGCTGAATAGATATTTACTTTTAGATCATGCGAAATCGTCTGCCGGTGAAGAAATGAATATTGAAAAGAAAATTTACTTTCAAAACAAATTAAGCGCAAAACTTTTTCGTAGAGAATACCATGATTAAAATTCAAAAAAAAAAAATAATAATAATAAATGATAATAATAATGATAAATAAGTCAACAAAAATTCATTTCAACACGCTTTTTTTTAGCTGAGATTGTGATGGTATTTTCCCGCCAAAATGTTTTTGGCTTTGGGGGCGCGGATAGACGCGCGCTCTCGTCGCCAACATGTCTGGCCTTTTATTAATTCATGTGTTTTATTTTTTAGTTCCGTAGTTTCACAATTTCACATTGAAAGGTGTTGCTGGGGGAAATATTTGAGATTAAAATCAAGTTTTCAAGTAGATTTCTTTCTTTTCTTTTTTGAATAGAATTTGCGATTATTTTAAACCACGCGTCGACACTACAAATCTCTCGATTTACTGTTTGGCAGTCGAAATATTTACTTTCTGTTTGACTTCGGCGTCTTTTATGCTCTGTCATTTCCCGATAAGGTATCTAATTGAAAGAAATGATATTCTATTAAGTAACAATAGTCTTGGTTTTCTATCCAATTCCAGTATTTCCGAAGTTAGTGAACAAATAGCGAGCGATTTTCACAAAAAAAACTTATTCCAAAGGTAAGCTTGATCAGTTTTTTTTACAATATCTTATAAGTCTCTTATTTTTCTAATTTAATAGTATGAAATGAAAAAAAAAACAACACAAATTTAATATATGATTTAAAAATTACTAGAATAAGGCATTAGCTACACAAATTCTAACTTTTTTTTTTTTTTATCCCCGTGTTTTGTTGTCTCTAATAACTTATTGGCGAGAAACAGCGATTCGTATAAGGCGAAGCTACACATTCTTTTTGGCGCAAACACATGTGGCTATGATGGGGTCGACGGTTGGATTATAGAAGCTGTTATATAATAGATTTATAGAAATAACGGCAATCGTAAAAAAAATTTTTTTAAACCCACAGTAATGACATATATTCACGATTTTTATTTTCAAAACCGCAAAAATTTATTTTGGCGAAAGATTATTTCGCATTTGATAAATTAAAGCCTGAAACAAACAGCTGGTTTCGGCAGGCTGGCTCTGCAAGGGGCTTCATCGTTCATTAGCGAGTTCATTATCAAATGAATCGATTATTTACGGCGGATATAAGAATACTGAACATCGTCCCCCACAAACTAAATCCAATCTTCGCCGTTGGTATTTACTCGGAACAGGAAGTAGAAGTGGCCTTAATGAACTTTCAATCATTCGTTCGGAGTGGGTTTTTTTTTTTCTTTTCTTTTTCTTTTTCTTTTTTTGGGGGGGGGGGGGGAGGGGGGGTTGGACGTAGCTGGGGTTCAGCAAAGAGAATAAAAACTTTTGTTTGTATTGGCCGTTCCGAGGTTGAGGAAAAAACTAGGTCGAGTTGGCATTGCAGTGCATTGTGGTACTGTTCCAGGAAAAATATTTCCAAGATGGCGGCTATTTCGTCCTCTAAAATAGTCCCAAAATGCACTGTAATGACAACTCAATCCAGTTTTTCTTGAACTTCCGAACAACTCATACAACCCGACTGATTGACCTCTTCCTGAAGCGTTTGAATGCCCAGCCATGCCGGCGGTGGAAATGCATATTTCTAGTCAACATGACTGACGCGTGAGAAAGATTCATGGAGGGGTTTTAGTATGAGTGGGAAACGATATGGGAAATACGTAGCTATGTAGCCGCATATAAGCAGTATATCTTACCGAAGCCTTGGAATTGGTTACGTGCTACGACGGGGCCAAGTCCTAGAAAGGGCCTGGAAAGCCATTTCAATGTTGCGGGCACTCGTATGAAAACCATTCATAGAGGAAGCCATTTCAATGCCCGTCGTGTCGTACCATGTACGTGCTGTATAAGGCAGTACGACATGTTTCCCACTCATACGATAACCACTTCTAGAGGAAGCCATTTCAATGTTACGGCATGTCGTACCATGTACGTGCTGTATAAGGCAGTACGACATGTTTCCCACTCATACGATAACCACTTCTAGAGGAAGCCATTTCAATGTTACGGCATGTCGTACCGTGTACGTGCTATAACCTAGTCGTCATACGTTTCCAATATGTATTCATACGAAAACCACTCTAAGATTTATTTAATAGCATTGCAGACGGTGCACTACATGACAGACCGATGTATTGATATGCCATCTACACGATGACCACTAATTGAATATCCTAGTCTAATGGTCTTTGACTTACAACTAAAATGAAAAGTAAATAAACGGTGAAAGTAAGTCATAACTTCAAAGTCAAAACGCGAACAAAAGTGAGAAATTACAGGAACATTTAAAGTGCCTATCAACCCTACAGGATCTCTTTATGGAAGCCCTTATCAAACGAATAAGGATTATTTTTTCTATGATATCTCTTTACGTTGCCGACATTCAATATAGAAATCACGAATGGATGACGTCAACCCAGGATTTTCGTAAAAAGTTAAATTATCAAATAGTGAATATCTCTTTGAGAATTAGCTCAAAATGACTGAAACGACGTGACCAAGTCCTGCAAAGGGCTTGGAAAGCCATTTCAATGTTGCGGGCACTCATATGAAAACCATTCATAGAGGAAGCCATTTCAATGTTACGGCATGTCGTACCGCGTGATCCTCGTAAAAAGTCAAATCACCAAATAAAGAATCTCTGTGAGAAATTATCTGAAAATGACTGAAACTTTTGGTACCATATAGTGCGCTATGTTCACTTTAAACCACATATCCTACATGTAGCCACAAGACCCACATTATCAACTAGCTTGAGTGCTTGAGGCTTCGCTTTGTGTCAATCTTTGTTAGCATTTTACCTCCAATTTTAAATTACATTAAATTGCATTTATTAGTATATAAAAAGATGTTTGTAAATATCATCATATTCTTATTATTCTATTTTTATAATCCTTCTGTAGGTGGTCTTCCTTGATATTTATTTTAAACTTCTGTGAGTATTGAACTGACAGTTGGCATTTTTCCGTCTTCTTTTCTCTTCGTCAACCCTTGTTTTCAAATGATCTAAGCCAGACTAGAGGACGGACGACTTTTATATATAGTACGCACACAAGTGGTCTCCAAGGGTGATATCCAGTCTAGTTCAATAAAAATACAATGGTCTAGTCGTCTACTTAATTCAAAGACACGTTGCATCACGTTAGGATGATGTCTGGATATATGACTCAAACTTCATTTCATATAAGAGACTTAATATAAAAAGGTATAGTCGCTCGCAATCATGATTTTTTTTAAAAATTTCATAATGATTATTTTTTCAGATTAACATTTAATAAGGCCTCGTGGATTTAAAAATCTAAAATTTCCCATTCAATTGTTACAGTTTTGTTGTTCTTCGGTCGTATTAGTTGACTTGATAATTTTAGACTAATTTGCGAGTCGTTATCTTTACAGATCAACGATATTCCCAATTCAAAACCATACCAGATTGCACCACAGTTTTTCTTATGGGTTTTTAATTCAGCAACATGCAGCAAATGTATTTATTCTAGTGCTATAGATAATACCATGCTCTCAACACACCTCTAGATCTAACGCTCTTGAAAACAGCTCTTCAGCAATATTCTATTTTTAATTAAATACTAGTCTATTTTCGTAGTAAAAAAAGTAAAACTTTCTAGTAAAAGTCAAAAACAAGGAAACGTTTTCTCGCATTTTCTTCGTTTAATTTAAGAATTGGATTTACTTTCAAAGATTAAAGATCAGTGTACCGTTGTAGCTCGTTTTAGCACCTTTAAGCGGATATATTCCTTCGTTGCCATGGTAATTTAGATGCGTTGACTATTTCTATAAATAACTAAGTACAGAGCAATAACAACAACAACATCAGCAGAAACCTAGCTAGCAACAGCAGCTAGCAACATCACACGAGAATAGCAGCAGCAGCAACCAATGAAAATATTCATGTAAACTACACCAGTAATGATTGCTTCTCAGATCATTTCCAAAAAAGGCTAAAAGAAAAAAAAAATCTCAGTTTGAAGAAGTAAAGTGGCTTCTGCGCATGAGATCAATATTTCCGTTTGAGCAATAGCAATCTCGTACCCAGAGCCCGCGTTCCCTTACGCCAAAATGAAACGCAGGTTATGGGTACGAGATTGGCGCAACCACAGAATTTTGAATTCCAAAATCTTCTAGCCGATCCAGTCATTTTTGTGGATGATCTGAATCGAGTGTGATTAGTCACGTGCTTATAACTAACATTCATTGGTATTTACAGTACCTGTTCCACAGGACAGGAGAAGGGACTGAGACTAGCTGGACTTGCGTTTTGAAATACCCAAACATCTTCGTACACAGACCCTACTCATTAACCAAAGGCCGGGTCTTGGTTACACTGGGTTCTAGAGTCTCTTTCGCTCCAGTGCTTTTAGCTCGTCAGTGGAAATAACAATCTCGTGCCCAGAGTCTTCCAGCGCTTTTCTACCTTGTCTTCAGCGCCTGACCAAAAAGCCGGAAGACAGTCCAGTTTCGAGTTCCAAATTACTGCTGTGTTTCTTGATTACAGACTCATTTACTCAGGCTTAGCCTCGAATCAGTGTCTAATTACTCGCAAATACCAACGGTAAAGTGAAGAATGCACAACTTCAACAATACGAACACTTGGAAACTTGAATGGACCGGCTGGAACACGTGAATATTCTTCACAAAATCGAGGCTAATCCTGAGCAAATGAGTCTGTAATCAAGAAACACAGCGGTAATTTGAAACTTACGACCGAGAAGCACTGGAGCGAGAGCGGGACAAGAGCGGGTACCCTGTGTTTGGTATTTGGGAGTTTGATCGTTATCATATCATTCTTATTATTCGGTAGAGTTTGATGGGATTAGTCTACACATGGTTGCATGTCTTCTGTCTATTCGTCACTTTCTTCAAAGGTAAGTCAGAGTTCATCGCATATCGTTTCTGTATTTACAGTCCTGGTGCGAGTCAGTAATCCAACATACATGTCACTAGAATCGATCCTGGCCACTAAAAATGTGAGTAATGTCGTGTAAATGAGGAATCCGCGTCGATCCAATCAGCGCGCGCGGGATCATTCATTCGTCCAATGAAAATACAACTAATTAGAAGAAGCACCTTTTTGAACCAAAATTCATTGCGCGCTTAGCTAACTTAATACTAGTGGGCAAGAGAGTGTCTTGTAGTGGGTTGGAAGAAGGATGGGCAACGAAACTGTTTATTGTGCTTTTAAATAATGCGTAATGAAACGGTTATTTATTTCCGGATAGATCAGGAAAAATTACAAGTAATAGGAAGAATACCGACTGATTTATAATTGCAGAGGAGTCCACTGAACACAAGGACTTTTAATTTTCAATGCTACAAAGTTAAAAAAAGAAAGGAAAGATGTAATAGGAAATATAGTACGAAATAGGAATTACGAAAAACGGCCCCGCATAAAGACCTTAACAGGAATCGCTTGCGTCAAACTTGTTGTCGATCATAAAAGCTTTAACATTTTTCATTTACTCATTCTTTGCCTCATACTACACCGGCCATTTGTCGGCTGATATATAGAGAGCGATCAAGTGATTTGATTGTGTTTCTTGTTGAACGCACGCCTCTTGATAAGGACACCTAACGACCATTTTATGTGGTCATATCCGAGCAGCCGTGGGTTCGAACCACTGAAATGAAAAACGACCAATCAAAAGGCTAGAAATACACCTTATGTGCGCATGCTCCCCATTCTGCGCATAAGTTGATCGAGACAACGATAACAGTTTATGTACAATAGTCCTTTTCACAGTGATCCTGCGCCATCTTTAAGGTAGCCGATGCAAAGGCAGGGAACTGTGAAAGGTACTATTCATTCACCATACAGTCAAGTTCGTTATAGGCCCGGACCGCAGTGCACGTGTGCTTTCGTTATCGCATAGTTCTGAGTTACTGGAAAAACAATTGAACTTGTGAACGATGGTCGTCATCCTCAAAAGTATAGCTTAAATTTCTTTATTCTTTTTACCCAGACCCTTCTCACCAAAAACAATTCAGTACGAGAATGGTATTTCTTTAGTCTTCGAATACATTTGTTTCAGTCACGTGGACCGGGTAATGCTGGCCCCTTTGGGTAGGCATGCGGTAGTCGCAGTCCCAAATATACCGAGAATCAAAACGAAATTGTCTCCTAAAAGCTCTTGTCAGTAAACTATTCCCAGGAGGCATTTCAAAAATCAAAAAAACTTACACTTGACTTTTCCTATCGAGATTGCTTACTTAACTGTTATTTCTAAATATAAGCATAAAAGGAATTGAGTAGGCACTGTTTCTAAAAAAATGACAAATTGATCATCATACATGCTTTAAAAAAAAAAAAGAAAAAGAAAAAAAAAAAAAAAAAAAAAAGAAAAAGAAAAAGAAAAAAGAAAAAAGGAAAGAAAAGAAAAGAAAAGAAAAGCTTTTCTGGGTACGATAGGGTTCGAACCATAAACAGAAATTACAAAATAAAATTAAAATCGATTCAATTTGCCATACCCCCGAGACATCCGCAGAGCTGAGGCGTCGTATGGACTTCGGACCTGACGGCGATTAAATCCTTCTGCCCTTGGGTGTACGAATTACGCAAGAAAATGTTCTAGCCGAAGCATCAGGGGAGAGAACAGCCGGCCCCCAGACCATATTGGCTAATCCCTTGCATCTCTGCCACGCACGGAATCGGTTGAAAAAATAATGTTAAAAAGTCTAGTCTATTCGGTGCATTGTTTTCATGGCTATTGTTATGCTGATTTACATGGAACCGTGGTCCAGTGGAAAAAACGTGGGCTTTCATATTATGGCTCTAAGTCAAGTCCGGTTGAGCGAAGTTAGTACCTGGATGGGTGAGCTGAAACGTATGCCTACTGATTTTTTTCTCTCGTAATTTTCAATCGAGTTCATTTGAGAAATCATCTAACATTAAAAGCTGCGCATGCTCATGCCAAGCATTTAACCAATTTTTACCAAATAAACAGATTTAAAAATAAAAAAAATTTCTATGAAGAGCCACGAAGAGAGTCGTTCGTATTGATAGTTTTCACACAGCCGCCATGTTGGATGAAAAAAGATTCGTCATTAGTCTCTTTCGTTATATATTATCCAACATGGCCGCCGTGCCTTTTGTTATTTCGTTGTCTTGGAAATAATTGCAAACGAGCAATAATTATTTTTCCGAGGCTGAGAAGAATCGCTTCAAATTTCTCCAAGAAAATAGGATAGTTAAAATCGCGATTAGAATTCGCTTAGTTCAGAATTAAAAACGTCGACATTTAAACTGAGCTAAAACTCTCGCGCAGCAGTGCCGTCGTTTATGACATGCAGCCGGCAATTCGTTTCTGACGGCAGTACCTCTGTCTCAAAAATGCATGCAGCAACTCGTTTCTTAGCTTATTTGCACCCACTCGTCTTACTTGCTACATGTCCTTCCTGGTATGGGTAGAAAACGATCACCACGTAGGAAAAAAAATGCTTAATGGCCACAGGGCTAACTCCCCTACTAACAGAACGAATTGAAATTTGAGAGGGTTGGGTTTTGCGAAGGGAGAAAAAAACACGGAGAACGCCCACAAAATCCTACACTAATAGTTAAAACATATAAAAAGGTTGCGACATTTGCACACTTGGAATTGCAAGGCGTTTTTAAATCAATGACAACTCGGTTTAAATGTCATGACAAGTTTTGACTTCCTAAGCATTATCTGTCTTATGATCTTCTAGCTTGTTCAATGTACCCGTGGGAGTAGAAGTCGTAAAACAGCGACGTTGCTTAGGGCTCTTTTACGTTACTGATGTTTGACTATGAAAATCTCTAGTCAACATTTCTACTCAACTTACTGATGATCCACCATAGAGTAAAATATGTCTGTTTATCTCGTGGGCTTTCGTTTGACTATTAAAATTTCTACCCAACTACTTTATTCATTCATAAATAAGCTAAAAAAAATCTACACATCATTACTCATGTATACATCCTTATTATATCGTTATTGCCTGCCTCAGGGAATAACAGGAACGCAAACGAAAAACTCTTTCTATAGAAAGAGGATCAGCTTGGCCGGGACTATTAGACCTGAAGAACTATTATCGTTGAAATTGCTTTTCAAATATTAAGAGAAAGGAACGAGTACTTGTAATATAAAAAGATTATGAGTTGGCCTCTTTCGGTATAGAGGTGCTTGACTTGTGTTGTCAACGTTTTGAAGGCAAGCACCGACGTTGTTTACGACGTACAAATACGCATGCCTTAAGCAATCTACTTGAAATACTTCCTGTGTTCGAGTCGACTTCAAGTTGTATTTTCGCTCATGTCACGCACAGACTCCCAAACCGGCTGCCCGTTTCTCTGTATTTCCTGGCGGGGATGTGCGCTTTTCTATTCTTTTTATTACTCTTTTTATGTTTATATATATATATTTTTTTCAGGCATGAACGGTTGCGTAATGTATGCGTTTTTTTTTTTTTTTTTTACCAACACACACATTTTCTTCGTGTCATTACGTATACCTTTTTTTAATTCTCTTGAGTATTACTTCCTTCATAAAAGATAATGATTATGGGAGAAAGGAAGGAAGAAATCTTGAACGAAATCTTCAGCTAAATTGTAAAATTTCATTCGAACTGAGATATCTTCTCGTCATTTCATTCCTATTTGAATGACAAAAACGAGCGAAAAAACTGAGAAAGAACAAAAGACGAAAAGAGAAAAGAGTCAAATAATGAGGGAATCAAAAGTATAAAGAATGAACGGAAGGAAGACGGAATGAATAGAAAGAAGAAAAGAAAAGAAAAGAAAAGAAAAGAAAAGAAAAGAAAAATTTACCGGTTTTTACTGAGAAATTCCCTACAGTCACGTGACACCTGTGCCTACTCAACGCATGCGCGTTTCCAATATTTTCACTCTGGTTGAGAGTCGTGGCGATAAAAGTTTGTGATGGAGGGAAGATGTTTGCCGGTTTGTTCAATTTTTTATGCCTTTTATCGGTAATAATCCCTTATATTATTGCTACAACCCAAGAGAGTAATTATCAAGGTACCGTTCAGTAATATTTTTGGGATTATAGCTTTCTTTTTAAGTATTTTTTACAGCGTTTTTCTTAACCATGGTTGTGTTTGTTTGTCTCTCATTCGGCAGTAGGAAATCTGGCTTACGCTGGTTCGTATGGCCAAGATGATGTAAAAAGACGTTTATTTTATCCTTTTCACCAACTACACACTCAAACCCAAGACTACAAGCATCAAAAACAACATTTATATGTCAGAAAAAAATCTTCAAATCGTCCTGTAAAGAGAATTTTGAATCCAAAAGAGCGCGATCTTCCAAGCTATAAATCCAGTTCTTCTTCAAGAGGACGAGACAGTTTTTCTAAACCTTTGGAAAAAAGACCAGAAGATGTCGACCAGAAATTCCTTTTAATTCTGGTAAGTAGAATAATATTCGTTTTTTATGGCGTTGTTCTGTGTAGTTATATCCGGCGTTTTGGTGCAATGTTTTGATGAAAAAACTTGAATCAAATCGTCGCTTAATTTATTCAAACATTGAAAATCGAATCTTTGATCGCTCGTAAAATCTTAAAAATAACTTCATTTTTCGTCCTTTATAGAAAATATATCGGAAATATAAGTTCTGATTTCTTAAATATTTGGTATTTATATTTTTGATTTCCGGGGGATCGTATTTTGATTATATGTTCAACATCTGATTTTTATTTTGGGATCAAAGAGCGTAGAGTTTACGGCTCTCGTTTCGCGCCCCGTCGAATATTCAAGCCGTTTGATCACGACGCAATCTTTTTTCGGCCAAAAAAAACACAGATAACACCAACAATTTGATCGGCTTTTGAATTTAAGACAAGTGTTTTCGTGAAGATTTGATACGTTGTTAAAAATCTATACCTAGTGAGGATAGCGTGAGGGAGAAAAAAAAAAAAGAAAGAATCTGCAAATGATGGAAGCTGGTGTCTTTTGAATCCTATTCTTTTTTCTATTGTTTTTGAACAAGGTTATTTTAGCGTGATCTTTAAACCTACAAAGTCATCTGTCTGCGATCTCACTGCCACGGAAAGAAAAGTTTTCACGGATACATAGATTTAAGTAGATTATTTTGTCGCGTAGGACTAATTCGTATCCCACTTACGATTTTTCAACGTTGGAAGTGTTCAATTTTCGACATATTTTGGTCAGTTAGAAGCAGTATTTTTTTGTATGTCAGCGAATAAATCACTCAAAATTTGACAGTGTTTTTTTATAGAACTCCAATGATTACTTCTTGTTTATCTTTTAGTATTGTTCAGTTTTCGATTTCCCATAGAACTACTGCTAAGGATTTCTTCAATCCTTTTCCTCTCAATATCCATCATGATTTAAATGTTAAAAACAAAACAAATGGATAATTGTATCTTTTTTGTTATTTTTTCATTGTTAGCTATGCGTTGTTGAATTCTTCGTGGTTGAGGTAGAATTTTTTTGGGTTTTCGAATTAAGAAAAGTTATTTTTCTTCTGATGTGTAAAGTGAAGTTGGTAAACTAATTATGAACGATTTGTCAAACAAGATCTTTAATTTCTTCTCAGTTGTTTTATTTTTATTTCCATTTTCCCCATTTATTCCCTTTCATTTCTTCTCATTTTTCTTTTAAATTTCATTAATCAATAATTTAAGTAGCATTGCCTGTTTTTCATATTTATTTTTCATATTTTTTTCTTTTATTCCTATGAGTGTGAAGATCATATGTATTGAATAAATTAGTCAAATTGATAGTTTTGTTATTGAAGGTAATTTAAAAGAGAAAAGTAAAAATATAAAGTAAATCCAAAATATTTTTTTTAGAACACTTTCTTTTCTTTTTATCGCGTGATCTTCCTAGATGATCTATAACTATTACTATATATGCATATCAATATCTGTTTAAATAGATATAAAATTTAATACAATTATTAGTTCTGTTTATGGAAAATTCTTTAATCTCATATTGAAGCAGCATTTTAAAATTATATACTCTTGACCTTTGCACTTGTGTTATTATCATTAGATTATCCTATATTATAATTATATATAGGGCATATATTCATTGATATTGAGAGATGGCTGCGCTTCTGATATGCCGCCACTCACGATTCTGGTATAGCATGAGTAGAGTTGCTTGTTGGTGCTTCAAGGAGATTTTTTAGCTTCTCCAGTTGAATCTCATCCCTCCACAAAAATCAACTTATGAATTTCCAATTTTCCACAGCAAAATATGTTTTGCTGCTAAAATATGTTTCGCAGATTAAAAAAATTCACTTTTTTCTTAAAAATAACTTATAAATTCCATATTATTATACTCTAAATAGCAATAAGCTTTTTGCTGGCTTAGAGGACTGCCAATCATCCCCTATGTGGTTCACGAAAATACACATTAAATATATCCATTTTTGTTGTGTTTTTTTAATATCTAAAAGACGAGTACTACATTGAGGCAATCATTAGTTACAAAAAAAAAAAAAGAAACCTGCATTAACATAAGACCTAGATATGATGAAGCACAAAAAGAAGGGAAAAGGTTTAACATCATTGCATTCTCTGGGTACATGTGTAGAGAACATAAGGTCTAACAGAGAACAGGCTTGACCTTTTGGTTTAACAGCTAAAAGGTTTAACATCATTGCATTCTCTGGGTACATGTGTAGAGAACGTATAAGGTCTAATAGAGAGCAGGCTTGACTTTTTGGTTTAACAGCTAAAAGGTTTAACATCATTGCATTCTCTGGGTACATGTGTAGAGAACGTATAAGGTCTAATAGAGAGCAGGCTTGACCTTTTGGTTTAACAGCTAAAAGGTTTAACATCGTTGCATTCTCTGGGTACATGTGTAGAGAACATAAGGTCTAACAGAGAACAGGCTTGACCTTTTGGTTTAACAGCTAAAAGGTTTAACATCGTTGCATTCTCTGGGTACATGTGTAGAGAACATAAGGTCTAACAGAGAACAGGCTTGACCTTTTGGTTTAACAGCTAAAAGGTTTAACATCATTGCATTCTCTGGGTACATGTGTAGAGAATATAAGGTCTAACAGAGAACAGGCTTAACCTTTTGGTTTAACAGCTAAAAGGTTTAACATCATTGCATTCTCTGGGTACATGTGTAGAGAACATAAGATCTAACAGAGAACAGGCTTGACCTTTATAATTAATTTTCTTGTGTTTTATCACTTTATTTTATGAAGTTTTGTCTGACTTTGTTTCAGATATTTCCTCTACTTTCCTCCTGCTTTTCATCTTATTAAAACTTTGCTTACTCAAAGACATTAATTCAAACTTTATTCTCCCATTTATCATTCCCTTGAGTATTCTTCCTTGTAGGGATTTGCTGAACTAGGGACAGAAATATCTAGCTAAAACACTGAATCTTATTCAATACTATTTTGAGATGAGAAAAACCGGTCGCCAAATGGATAATGTCTGTTTCCATGGCAACATTTTTTTGAGAGAACTATCCAATGTCTGGTTTGTTATCTTTGTCTTAAGCCATATTCCTGATTGTTTTTCCTGTTCAGACAAATTAGGCTAGTCATGGATATAAATAGGTAATTAGTAGGAGTATGTTACCTTTCACATCTGACTGTCGTGCGAAATTATGAAATGAGATGTTTTTCACCTTTGGCCCTTCAAACTAAGAAAATAAAAATTATGTGGAAGATCGATATTGCTGCCGTGTTTGTTCCCTTTCAATAGAAAGTAGAGTGTGAGAGTATTGGAGAATATTCTACCCTTGAATATTAAAAATCTAATATTGATGGGTAATGTTTACATTAGACATAGACTGGAAGTAAACATTGCGACGTCTAATCATTTGGGTTTTTTCTCACATGATTCAACCTTGACCTAGGTCTAGAACAACTGATAAATCATAAACAAGTTATTGTTAGGAGAGGAATACTTTTGTGATTTTGAATATGTATCGATCGCAGGACATCTGTTGCACCCATCATATGTATGTTCAAAAGACTTCTTTCTTCTTCAAATTTTGACATTTAAAAAAAACCTGTATACTCAACTGGTCTCGTCATTTTTCTGATGCCATTCAGAATTGGATCTCAAAAGTGACTAATGTTTTATCTTATTTGTTTAAGAAAAGCTGACAAAATAGTCTTAATTGTGGATATTTAGTGTCTTGCGGCTCTTGTTTATCTTGGTCTGTGTGTACTTGGGTTATCAGACATTGTGCTCTTAGTTTTGTTTAGTTTTGGTTATCAGTGTTGTTACAGGTGTCGTTTATTTGTCAGTTATGTTGGATTTTCAGTCACTTGAAGTCTCTTTAGCAAAGACAAGTCTGTAGCATGATATACTACTAAGTTATACTGATAATGGTTTTGAGTGGAAAAATGGGGAATATTCTATATTAAGCACTTGTATTTTTTATCAGTCATGCAATATTAATTATCCATTCATTTGCTCACTCACTAATTTATTTCATTTATCCATCCATCCCTCTATCCCATCCCATCCCATCCTCACCCATCCATCCATCCCATCCATCCACCTTACCATCCATCCACCTTACCATCCATCCTCCCATCCATTCACCCATCCATCCATCCATCCATCCATCCCATCCATCCATCCATCCATCCATCCACCCTCCCATCCATCCACCCTCCCATCCATCCACCTTCCCATCCATCCATCCATCTATTCATCCATCCATCCACCCTCCCATCCATCCACCCTCCCTCCCATCCATCCATCCATCCATCCTCCCCTCCATTCACCCATTCATCCATCCATCCACCCTCCCATCCTTCCATCCATCCATTAATCCATCCATACATCCACTCATCCATGCATCCACCCTCCCATCTATCTATCCATCAATCCATTCATCCATCCATCCACTCACCTTCCTCCCATCCATTCACCCATTCAGTGCAAGCAGAACATCAAATATTTATTCCAATTTCTTCATTATTTTTAAATTTTTAGAATGTCAGGATCCCACCCAAATCCTTCACATCCAAAGAAGAAAGATCATTCAGTAGCCTTCTCACTCACAACCTCAACAAGCATGAATACCCAGGAACTAAATGTGCTATTCTTCACAATACTCCAGTAAGTATAATGTGATCATATGGTTTGATGTGGTTGGGGGGGGGGGAGGTGGGGTTGGTAGACACTGGAGTGAAACTTAGGGAGGAGGGGTGTGGTAAATACAGGGAATTATGTCAGGGGCTGTGATTCAAGATTCTGAGTCAGACAATAGCAAACCAATCACCGTTGCAGTAGTTTTCCCAATGGAATCAAAATCTTGTCCCACAAAAAACTACACAGTATCTGCTTTAAAGAGTGCTACAAGGATTACGAGGCAACAGTAAACAAAGGAACAATTAAATAATTAAATTTTTGCAATCAGAATTTTGAATTCTGAGAAATTCTAGTTAATTTATTGAGCTTGTGGGACATAGCAACGGTAACTAAGGAGAGGAACCATGAGACAGTATGACGTGATGAGTAAAGAGTCTTTTATGATGTATTTTACATTCTTTATTTATATAGATTAGTAGAACAAAAGTCCAGCTCGAAGTTTATTGTAAAGGTACCAAGACATTGCAACAGCATTCCTTTATCCCAGCACCTTCCCTGGCAAAGTCTCTTGACACCCCAGAGATGAAGCCATTTTTGAGTCATTTCAATGTTACTGCATATGGAACTAAGGTAAGAATGGATAGGTATTACCCCATTAAAATCATCATCATCATCAGTGTTATCAGGTATTATCATCATCATCATCATCACCATCAATGCCATCATCATCATCAATGTCATCATCACCATCATCTTAAATATCATTCATTGATGTCATCTGCATCAGCACCATCCTCATTACAATCCTTCATCTTCATTCATCATTATCATCATCATCATCATCCATCATGTATCATCATTACAGTTATCAACATCATTGTAATCTTCATGTATCTTCATTCCTCATCTTCCTCATCATTACAATTATTGTCATCATCATCATCAGTTGCTACAGATGATCCAAATACTTGGTGCAAATGTTAACAAACTTTCCATTCTACTGTAATCCCAATTATTCCAGTAAGATGCTAGATATATATAAATATATTTCTTTTGTTCCATCAACAGAACACTCCAGAAATGAATTTAGAAGTTTATCAAGAGATGTGGTTTCCTGTCGCTGTAGTTGCTGGTGTCAGCATGTTGTTGATGGTGCTAGCAATCGCTTGCTTGGTAAGAATGGTATTTTAAGAATGATCAAAACAGAGCTAAAAATAGCTGCCAGTCATCAAACAATGACTCACCCGAATTAAAACTTTTCCTGCAGTGAAATCTTAGCTTGTCATTCTTCTGACCAGTAACGTTTTCAAAAACGAGGTTGCCCAAGCTTAAATTAATTTGACCAGCCCTAATAACCAGCGACCCACCAAGCTTTATTTTTAGCTCTGTTAAGACTGGGGGTGGAGCGTACCCCCAATATCTGCAATTTTATCCTTTTCTTTCATATATAATTATAACATCGCTTTAGAATTAATCAATAAGAAATTTCCAATAATTTTCAATCTTATTTCTTTCCATTAAGTCTAACTGACCAGTCTGAGGGGCCAGTTCTCAAATGGTACATCCCCCTAAAACTGTACACCCCTTGTGGGGCATAGGCCATTAACAACATCTGGATGCTACAGAGCCCAGTACATGTCAGTTCTTATTGATTTTTAGAACTCGGTCAACCAGTTCTATAGAATTGACGCATACCATTTGAGAACTGGCTGCTCGGACCGGTCAGTTCAACTTGAAAATCGCCCTAAGATTATTATCTGAATACCAAGGAAATGATAATATAAAGCTCTCTCTTTTTTGTCCAACTTCTTGGGGTTTAGGTTTCGATTTAATACTCATTATTTTGGTCACATGCTTTTGATTGACAGCTTGTATGCCGCAAACGTATGGCAGCCACAGATGAAGAAGAACAAAAACCCAAGCAAAATGACCCAGAGAAGCTGCTCTACCCGCCAGTCCACCCAATACAGACAATGACGGCAAATATGATCCAACCAGAAGCAGGCCGGGTGTATACAATATCTGGTAAACCA